>NW_010252446.1:23665-33899 GCF_000690775.1 Eurypyga helias
CCAGCAAAGCCGCTGCTCCGTGCTCAGCGTTGGATGGTTAGGAAACGCACCGGGTACACCCCCCACCAAGGCAAACTGAAGGACTGAGGGCTGGATTTTATCAGCAAAGGGTCTACAGTGGGGATAGTTCCATCTAGTATCACCCTCCCTTCACCATTACCTATGGATTAAAGAGATGAAACAGTGTGGGCTACCGGCTCCCGGGATCTGGGCACCGCAGCTGCGCGACTGCCATCAGGAATCGCTTCCCTTCGACTGCTGTCCACCTACGAGCCTTTGCTCATCACCACGGCGGAAGCACTCCCTTTGCCATCTCCAGTACTGGCCAAATCAAGCCACGTTTTGGTTCATTGCAAGACGAAAAGAGAAGTGACATACCGATCAGCGGTACCACCCAAACTGGCATCCTCAGGTTGTGACCCACTTCCCCGTGCCAAGCACCACAAGGGACAGACCCCCAGCGCGTCAGACAGAAACCTCTCTGTTGAGTGCGCGAAACCAGACAAAGGGAACCCACGCGAGGCCGATTTGCACACTGTGCGCGCTCTGTTCCGATGGCAGCAAAGGCAGGTTGCGAGGCGGAAGACAACGATGCTCCACAGCCTTGTTCTTTCAGCAACGTCTCCTTTTTCAGCTCCTGAACTGCAAACCGGACAGTGGTGTTTGTGTGGGAATAATGTCCTCTTTCGTCCGACGCTCAACTGCAACAACACTGTGCTTTGTCCGGGGGGAAACCTCTGGGGCTTCGAGCACAATAAAGACCTCAGAAAAGAGACATGGCGTGTACATGTTTTTATCAGTCCACAGACAAAAAAGAAAAAATGCAAAAAGAAAACAAATTGGCTCAAGAGAGCATTACCTGAAGCTGGATTTTACACTGCTTCCAGCAGTGACTGCCTATAGCTGTTGTGACTGCGTCAAAACTTAGTCCCTTTCCGACAGTTCCCATTTTACAGGACAAAAAAAAAGCCACTGTTAAAAATGGTGAAGGATCCCGTGGTAAAGATGCTTTTTAAACGACTCCTGACTTCCTGAAATGACGGAGACCCTGTGTGCGTGTGTGCACGTGCTCCTGCACATGCCGAGTGAGTGATGGCAGGGAACAGATGATGGAAGCGGCCTCGTTCTTAAATTCCTTAAATGTGAAAAACTTGCAATATTCCTGTTAAGAAGTTCTGATTTATCACTCTTTTTCAACAGTCGTCAGTATTGCAACAGACCGGAAAAATGTTTAAGCAAGAACAACAACAACAAAGTCCTCAGACTGGTAGACAAACACACGAGTGCGACTTTTGCATGTGCTGCACCACCGCATATGCTGCTAGTACTTAACCAAATTCTGTTTCTTTAGCAAATAATATTCAGTAGCAGTAACAACAACAAATAAAGTACCTTTTTGCTCTTAGAAAGGTTCTTCCATTTTACCACACTTTGATGAACAACCCTGGGAATTCAACTGCACGGAAACTTTCTGCAGCCAGCTGAAGGCATCATCAGTAAACCAAACTCCACACCCTACTCAGCAAAAAGAAGAAAAGCCAATCGGAACAGCGTTGTACCAAATCCAGGTGAACGTGACTGAAAAATCAGGACCTCCTTTTTTTCACTTTGTCTTTAATAAAGGAACTCTGCCATCGCAAGGGTCCTCCTCTGCAGGCGGGGAAGCGTAACGGTTGCGGCAGGAGCAGGGCATACTTTGTTGTGTGTGCTCAAGAGCAACAAATGGAGTAAGAATAGGAATAGGCTCATAAACCTTAACAGAAACCTCAGAGGCAAAGCGCATTGGTGCACACACTAATGCCCATGTAACTCCACAGCCGATTAGAGATGAGCAGAGAAACAATATATGCAAATCAATCCTATGAATATGCAGAAGCTGCTAATTAGCTGTTGTAGAAGACAACTATTTTTCATATTGCACCAACAAAGAACCAATTTATGAACATTTCCTTCAGACAAACTGACTCAAATCAAGGTTGGGGCAGATTTTTGCATTCAGATTAAACCACATGCTTAATGCTAAGCAGCATCGAACAACAGAACGGCTTCCTTCTTTTCTGGAAAGGGAAAGCATCACAAACTATCTCAGGGTGGCACTTCCCATTCTTTCCTAACCATGTCTCTCATTCCCTTCCTTTTTCCTACGCACTGGTTAAGTGCCAATTTGTTGGCTGTGGTCAACGTAGTATAAACTGTGCCAATCGCGTGTGCAAGCTGGGGAAGTTGAGCCCTGTCCCGGGTCAAAACTCTTGTGGGCTGACATGCACACCACAAGGTCTTTTGGTCCAATAGTTTGCAGAACCAGCGTTAGCGGGCCGTCTGTATGAGAAAAAAGAATCCATTATGAAGTCCCATAAGTCAAATAGCTCATGCAGGCAGTCAGTATTGCTTCAAATTAAATATCTAATCGGAACGATTCAATGCTGACTGTATGGTTGAGAAATACGCTGACTCAGTAAAAAAAAATTAATAAAACACGTAAAAAAGGGGAGGGGAGACCTAAACCTTTTATTTGAGGCACGAGACTGGGTTTTTCTAAGCCCTGAGGGGAGCTCACTGTCCTCCTCCCGGTCCTTCAGAAAAGAAACCAGCCTGCCGATCGCCCAGCTACAAGCGCCGTGAGGGAACACGCCAGGCTCTGACCCAGGGGGCACGTACCCCCCTAGGCACGGGCTGTGTCTGCACTCATGAACAGCGTGGGCCAGCAACAGCAGGTATGAAGACCAAAGTACTCGCTGCTGAAGACGCGATGCCTTTACCAGACACATTTCAGGGGTTTTCTTTTAACTCAGGGCGGCATTCTGTCCGGTTCCACGGACTGAATGTCAGTTTGTGCTGGATGCTGCCTCCTGCATTCGTTTCATCCAGCAGGAACCCAGTTCCCTAGTCCTGAAGCTAGAGGAGGGGATGATGGGGTGAAGAGCTCCCAAAGCGTTTGCCTAATAGGCACTAAACCGCTGACGGCTGTTTACTTCCCAAATGAAGACTGATAAAAGCATTAGTGTAAAGTTACTATATGGCAGGGCCATTGAGAAAAGGTCTATATTACAAGTTCCATACATGCAGGGTTAAATTAAGCTGCTACCAGGAATTCAACCGCACCTGGATGACAATGTAAGGGCACAGGCATCTCCCATCAACACAAGAAGGGAATGCACACCCACTCTAGCTCCCTACTGTAGATGGCGGAGCTCCCCCTCCATTTTTAGCTTGCGCTGTGACTGAGCCAGCAGGAGTTTTTGTAAATTTTTTGCTGTCTCAGTGAAGGTGACATCTCATCCTGCAGCTCTTCTCAATCTTAGGTTTTTTTACCCATGGGAATTGGATATTAGAAGTTTATCCATGAATAACTCTTTCCATGAATACAAGGATGCTGGGAGTGGTAAATTTTATAAACTAGTTCTATGCAGTGCCAGCACCCAGGCCCGAACCTTTGCCTCGCAAAGTCATGATCTCAAAATCCAGTTCTGGATCACTCACGTTGAAAAGTACGTACCTGTACACCTTACCACACTAAAGAGGTGTTAGTAAGGAGGGGCTGCAGACCCAGGGCCTAACCAAGGAAGCCATATGGCTGCTGGTGGGTCTGTCTGCAGCATTCATGCTGACTGAATCCTCTCCTGTGATAGCATTCTTCACACGTTAATATTTCTGACCTAAAGCATATTGAGAAGACTCTTAAGGCAAAAGAAGGCTAACCAGTCAAGAAAGGTGATCTTATTTATCCCAGGGTGTGACAGAGCACCTTAATTGTGAATAAATTAGCTTCCAGTACCTGAAGGGGCTACAAGGATGCTGGGAGGGGACATTTTACAAGAGCCTGTAGTGATAGGACAAGGGGTAACGGGTACAAATTGAAAGGGGGGAGGTTTAGATTGGGTATCAGGAACAAGTTCTTCACGGAGAGGGTGGTGAGGCACTGGAACAGGTTGCCCGGAGAAGCTGTGGATGCCCCATCCCTGGAAGTGGTCAAGGCCAGGCTGGATGAGGCTTTGAGCAACCTGGTCTAGTGGAAGGTGTCCCTGCCCATGGCAGGGGGGTTGGAACTAGATGATCTTTAAGGTCCCTTCCAACCCAAACCATTCTATGATTCTATGATTCCCTAACGAGGAAATGTAGCATTATCAGTACTGCATTATTATAAAAAAATATATAACCCTGACAGCTTGATTCTAGTCTGTGATTACTACTGTGTTCCCAGATTATTAGCTGTGAGCCCTTTCCTGGCTTGAGACACGTTTTATTAGACCTGAGATATCGAACGCAGCATACTGATTTGCTTAAATCCATCTCTAGTCTCTTCATGTAAATGGAAAACATTTGGCAAAAAGAGTCTTTCAAGCCATGTCAGGTTTTGATTTTGTTTTTATTTGTGGCACTAACAGACATCAATATTTTACAATATATAATATATAGTCACATTAAATGCAGATGGCTAAATATTCTTGTGCTTTCAGTCTTACACAGCTATACATTTTAAATTTCAGCTCAAAAAAAAAAAAAAAAAGAATCTGCCACCAGTTCGGTCTGTGATTATAAAAATGTAAATGTACAAACCTCTTCTTCTTCAGTTTCACTACTGCATAGGAAATGTGAAAAAGCATTGTCATTTGTCCCCTTTAAGTTAATCGATTTAACAAAATATTTCCAAAGTATGTACAACAACAACTACCAAAATAGTCAACATTTGAAAAAGATGCTGCTATAAATACTCGTGAGACAACATACAACAGCCGTACGAATTGGAAACAAAGGGCCAACTTCTGTGTGACTTGAAGAAGAGGCGACTAAAGTCCTGGTTACGGATACAAACCAGCTTTGCTTCATTTTGCAGGGCAGGGAGGAATTCTACATCTCGGACCTCTGTGCAGTACTCTGAATCTTATTTGTACCCTCCACAGCCTGTTGCAGACAGAGATCCTTTAAGGTGTCTCCGTGTTGTTAAAGTGCCATGAGTGTTACTAGGGTTCAGTATATCTCTGCGTATAAGCATTCTATACGTCATACCCCCTAAGCAACTTTTCAATAGAGACTGTCTCACGTTCATTATTGACTGCCTGCTTTCACAGAGCTCCACCAGAGATACAAAGTTCATCTAATTTTAAATACCAGTGACCCCAGCTTATGACAATTTAGGTCCTTCATAATGTACCATAACTTCTTTCTTGCGACTGCTTTTTATGGATCCTTCCTCTGCCTTTCCCCCTTGTTGCTTACGGTCCTTTCCCAAACCAAGTAAGAAGCGAGTAAGTACTTTGGGATAGTTACATATCTTTAACAACTTGAAATGAGTATTACTTTTTAGATAGCTAGCAAAGTCTTTTAATTTTGCCCATAAACACAATTAAGTATTAACACAGGACTGCACAGTGTTTATATTCTTATTAACCTGCCAACAAGAATAGTTTATTGGCAACCTTAAATATTCAGAGGCAAAACACAATTCCTTGGCACAGAAGCTTTACAGCAGAGCAACATATTTTCCCCTTAGAACCATTATGCAGGAACACAAAGAAAATTAACTACAACTTATTTTGGCTTGTAGACAAGAGAATAAACTAAACTTCTTCATGGTTTTTTTGCCACTTCAGACCTTGAATGATGATTATGGGTGCATATGGGGTTAGATTTTCTCATTACCTGTTCTTTAGACATGATTCAAACGAGCAGAGGGACCTGTAACAAAAAAAGCACATGATCATTCACAATATTTTTAATCCTCCAACTGTGGACACTGTTAACCAAACATTCTCCCGTGGGGCTGTTTTCAAGCTTAGTCTCTTCATCAGCTCCTTGAGACTCCTTAAAGCTTACCTGCTTTTTCCTGGCTGTATCAGTTGGTCTAATGAAAGGTGTTACCCTTCCCTAAAAACCCCACACCTCATACATCCTTAGGTACCACGACGGCAATTACACGATCACTGGAACATAGGTGATGTATTTGTCTGTGCACTTCATTTTGTGGAATGAGCAGAAACCCAGGCTGCAATATCTGACAGTCAAAATCTGTTCAGTATCAGTTAGCTGTCAATGGTCACAGAAATCAACTGATGAGCTTGCTTCCCAGTGGCTTCCCAACTGAAAGAAGGAAACTGCCAAAGGCCGTGATTCAGGAAAATACTTAAACAAATGCTGATCTTTCTTCCTAGTCCTCAGGTCATCTAAGCATGTGCCTAATTTTACATACATAGGCTAGGGTGCTCTTCCAAAAATCACAGTTACTGAGCTTTGATTCTATCTGAGAGATATGCTTTAAGGTCACCACAAAAGCTAAACAGGAATAATGTACTTGATCAAGTCAAAACCTTCCATTTTGGCCTTAGTATCCATGGCAGAAGCTCTATTCTTGGGGCAAAAAATAAGTCACGGAACAAATTATTAGCAAGGTGAAGAGTTCAAATTAAATTTAATCTTTCAATTCAAATAGAGTAACAGCATGCAAACAACTGCCTTTCACTGTGCATGGGAACCAGAATCCCTTCATAGGCTCATTTGACTACCTGTATGTCAAGCTCAGCCAACCTTTCAGTGGGGCCTCCTACTGCATCTCCAGCACAGCCAACGCAACTGTGGCTTTGAGTCTGTGATCTCTGCCATTGCACCCACAGACACTGATGATAAGAAACAGTATTCCTTCATTCCCAAGTATACCTCTCTGATTATGTGAGAGAAGAGCGATCCGCTGCTTGACACGAAGGTATGGAACTAGGCCACGCTTCCTAGAAGGCCCCCAACATGCCATAATTCAGATCGATGCATTACTCATTGGCAACTGACTTCAAATTATCCCAGGGTATACCAGGGACGACTCCTAATGGGTGCAATAATTACCTTACCTGGCTCCTCTGACTGCCAACAGAACGATATCAAGAGTTCATGTGACTAAATGCCGATGCTGAATACTGGCATGAGCGCCTGTGGATGCTGTGACGGAGCCAAATTAATTTTAAAAATTGCAGCGAGAAAACAGAAAAGGCTGCTTAGGTGCAGCTCCAATCTTTACTGGAAAACGTGAAATCTGTAGACATACACCATTAAAAAGTGGTCTGCAGCGATCATTTTACCATGAGCAAAAGCCTGTTATTCAGGTGTACGACTTGCCTTCCCCACCTTGTGCGGGCACATTCCTTTGCAGTATTTCTACCAAATCCTTGGGTACAACTCTACCTAAAATGAGTAGATGGCATGTAAGCTAAAGCAACTTTTACAGCTCCTCTTTGTTGGGTAAGATTTTCAATCCTGCATGGACTTGTGCTGCAACTATACCTACAGCTAGATATCCAACGGGTTATTTGCATGCCTAGTTACGGTTTTTCCACAGATAATCACGGTAAATCCCAAGGCAAGTTGCAGAGACACAAAAATACATGTGCAATGATATACATAATTTCAGAAATCTAGCTAGGTTATTTTGCATTTTCTGAGATAGAAAGTTTAATAACATAAAGGTCTGAAGTATGTCAAACTGTGACAAAAGTTGCTTGACACAATGTAAGGAAAACACTAGTTCTCTTTTAAGACCAGAAGCTCAAAAGGTACAGCTCTGTGACCTGAGTTTCACTCACCACAGTTAGCCAAAATTTAGTCTCAGATGAGCTGTTTATTTCCTAGATCAAGTGATTCGTCTCCGTACAGGAGGCAGAGCGCACGGCTGGGAAGTAGGCTCCTTGCTCATGAGACACGTTCACTTCTCAAGACGAGTAACCACCAAAGGCAGTGGGGTCAGCCACCCTGGTCGGCGGCCTTACCTGAGGCCATCTCCCTGACCTGCCGTTGTACTTTGGACAGGCCATTTTGAAAACTGAAGAAAATGGTTACTTCTTGCACATTGTCAGGTCTTTCCCTTTTCCAACAACACGTCTGCATCTCCGTTCCCTTTGGGTAGGATCTGTAGCCTAACCACTTACTTTCTGGCAGGTCTTTGAACTACACTGCACTGGGGATGAACCATTTTACTGAGCAGGCCCAACTGGGCTTGGCACCCACAAGAATTTTCCTTTGGGAGTCTGCGGACAGCAACAGTGTGCAATAAAACAGAAGCCGTTTCTTCAAAACAAAGCATGATTTATTTGCCCAAGCAGGCAGAGTACTCCAAGAAATGGATTAAAGAACAGCCAGAAGACCTACAACACACCGTTGTACCTATTCTTGGCATTTCCCTCCAGTATCTATTTTTGCTCTGGTTTGTTTTGGGTGCCCCGATTACAGCCTGTGCGGTGCAGACCCTGATTCTCAGCAAGGTATGGTCAGCCTGGAGCAGTTTTTCTCCTCCCTTCCTGCACAGAGGATCTTTTAACCTTAAAGTTCATGACTTTAGCAAATAGCTGTGTAATCAGGGACGAAGTGGAGGAGTTGCCTTTTCACAGATATTAATAGAGCTCACGTGCTTGTTGGGATGCTCCTTATCTAGGCAGTTGGTTGCTTTGTAGGTTTGGCTCCCCTGACAGCCCCGTCTGATCTACTTCCATTGCAAATAACCCCTCATAAATAAGCACAAACTGAGTCATACATAACTAAGCAATCCAGATTCTTCCCAGTTCCCTGCAATATTAGCTAAATAAATGACTTCACCACCAGAAGCCCTTGTTCCAGCAAACTTCGAGAAGACAACGGAAGAGAAACAGACACAATTGCAGAACTGAACTACCTACTTTGCTGCCCAGTTGCAACCAAACTCTTCTAGAAAGGAAAAGAGAGAATGGCTCTGTGCTCACACTTGCAAACTTCATGACACTCTAGTTCTTTGACAGAGGAGGCAAAACAAAGAGAAAAGCTTGTTTCTGCCCTGGTGCAAAACCACCTGCCAGCCACTGTCTACCAAAAGCTCAGTGTTCCTCAGAGACACCTTCTTCAGCTGTAAAGGAAGAAAACCCTGACAAGCAGCTATCATATATGCTCCTCTACCCACTCAGCTTCTGCTGTCACGAGTTGTCCAACTGTGGAGAAGGATCAGAATTCGGCTCTCATTTAACACAGCAAGCTAGGACAGATATCAGTATGCACTGGAGAGAAACTCTTTTGAGAAATCTGGCAACATTTTTACTTTCAACAGTGATCAAGGGCATGAGATATCAGATGCCAGTGATATGATGTCTTTGGCACATGCAAGACTTGGCTTGCACATCCAGTATCACGAAGGACAGCATAATAATAATAATAATAATAACAACAACAATAATAATAATAATGTGATTCTCTCCCTCTACTCTGCTCTTGTGAGACCCCACCTGGAGTGCTGCGTCCAGCTGTGGAGCCCCCAGTATCAGAAGGATATAGAACAGTTGGAGCGAGTCCAGAGGAGGCCACGAAGATGCTCAGAGGGCTGGAGCACCTCTGCTATGGGGACAGGCTGAGAGAGTTGGGCTTGTTCAGCCTGGAGAAGAGAAGGCTCCGGGGAGACCTCATTGAAGCTTTCCAGTACCTGACGGGGCTACAAGGAAGCTGGGGGGGACTTTTTACAAGGGCCTGTAGTGACAGGACAAGGGGTAATGGGTTTAAATTGAAAGTGGGGAGGTTTAGATTAGGTATCAGGAACAAGTTCTTCCCGGAGAGGGTGGTGAAGCACTGGAACAGGCTGCCCAGAGATGTTGATGCCCCATCCCTGGAAGTGTTCAAGGCCAGGCTGGATGAGGCTTTGAGCAACCTGGTCTAGTGGAAGGTGTCCCTGCCCATGGCAGGGGGGTTGGAACTGGGTGGTCTTTAAGGTCCCTTCCAACCCAAACTATTCTGTGATTCTATAAAATACTCTGTCTTGGACATATCAAGGATATGATAAAGACTTGTTTTAATAAGTAGAGCTATGGATTCCCTCAGGGAATCCTGCAAGAGTAATGTAGTTGGAAAAATAAAGAATTTGGAAAGATCTAGAAAACTGTGTAAGTATTCCTGAATGTCCAAATCCCCCTTTTTCTATAAATAGCTGAAGTGGGGAAATAAAGGCCTGATCTGAAGTACTATTTATTCGTAATTTGTAGTCTTAGAATCATAGAGTATCTTGAATTGGAAGGGAACCATCAGGATCATCAAGTCCAACTCCCTGCTCCTTGAAGGATTACCTAAAACTAAAGCCTATGACTAAGAGTGTCCTCTCTGATGGGACTAATGTCCCGTCTGAACTTGCCCTGACACAGCTTCGTTCCATTTCCTTGTGTCCTGATGCTAGTCACCAGACAGAGGAGATCAGCACCTCTCCCTCTGCTGCCCCCCTTGAGGAAGCTGTAGACTGCAATGAGGG
>NW_010252446.1:33930-35792 GCF_000690775.1 Eurypyga helias
CGCTCTTCCTAACAGTACGCATAATACAGATGTAATTTTTCCACATGCAAAATAAGTGCACATTCCATTTGCATGCTGATGTATAGTTCCCTGAAACACTGATTTGTTTGTGCCATCTGTATGATTCTGAGGAATTTCTGCTTTATCAGAAACAAGATTTTTTGGGGCTACTTTTTAATGTTAAAATTTGATGGTATTTTTTTGAATTATTTTAAAGAGGACAAGTAAGCAAGGTTAAAGCCTATTTACACTTTTATGGTTGGCATCAGCTAAATCATGTGTTGGGAAAACTACATCTGCTTTTTTTACATTCCCTAAAGTCCTTGGATCAAAGGCTATTCTTGGATACTGCAGTGTAATACTTGGATGACTCCACTAAGGCCAACTGATCTGCTTCTCTTTACCAAGAAACACAGTGTAACTTGAGCTTAGGAAGAACAGATTTTGGTCAAAGAGAGGAGTGAATTTACTTCAAAAATCAGACCCAAGCAACTGAGCATTTAGTCATCTTGGGAGTTGACTGACCCACAGCTGATCACAGAACTGAAACACACATCATCCAATTAATAAAGTTCAGACAGCCACCAAAATGAACCCACAGTTTCACTGACAGCTCTCAGCACGTGCAACCAGCGTGCAAGTGTTGGGAACCAAGGTCTAGGACACACTACTAAAATCAGGAAAGGATACTTATTTCTAGGTTGGCTTTGGGGTCTCCTATCTGATCTTTCTTAGGTTCACCTTGTATAAAGGACATCCAGTATTATCTTAGACTCACAGGAATGAAAAGGGCATGAAAATGGTTTCTGGAATGATATTCATGCTATTGATGTTCTCTTTAAAAGAAAAAAGCTATTGACTATTTATGTGGTTTCATAAAAGCATGGGAATGTTTTAGCAGTATGTTTCAATAGCTGTCCAAAGGTCTGAAATACACTCCTGATCTTTGATTCGGTTAGAGGAAACAGTGCATGTACTTTCTTTGGATGGAAGAAAGAAACATGTGGTTAGAACAGTTTATAAGTGGCTCTCAAAGAACAGCAAGCCTAGGTTGTTTCAGCCACAATGAAATATAAAAGCACGTTTACCTTTCTTAGCTTTGCTGCTCCAGCACCAGAGCGAATGGCCTCCATTAGGGCTTGCCTTGCCTCCCCAGGGTTACCTGTAGCCGTGGCAAAGGATTTAGGAGCTGCTGCTGACAGGTGAGTGGGGGGAGGTGGTGGTGGCGGCTGGGCAGGGACAGGTGGGATACAAAGCTGCTCTTCCTGAGGGTCTTCTGCCTTCTGCAAGGACTGTTCTGCATTCCTAAACCTCTGTAGCTCTTCGGAGGCCAATGAGGAGATCTGTTCATGATGCAGTTGAAAGGAGGTAGTTAATATCAAGCATGACTAAACTGTAATTATGTGACATTTGATGCACTTTCAGTACCCCGATTTCACTCTGTTTAAATGATGTAAACCACACATAGCTTTTGTTTGCTCATGGGGTTGAACATCTGTTACTACTCACTCACATCACTCAGCTGGGCTGACTACCAGCACCAAGGATTTGGCATCGATTCTGTCTCAGAAACTCAATCTTCATTTACTGTGAGCTCCAGCATCCTGTAACTCTTACTGGCATGTAAGGTAAGTGAGAGAGTTAGACTTGGTATTAATTTGGAAACAACCACAAGGGTTTGGGAATCAGGAAGATATATTAAGGCTGCAGCAGCCACCCAGGAATCTCGTTACTCTTTGCAGTCTGGGCTGCACAGAAATAATCTCAGATGACAGGGAGGATCTTCTAGATCTGAGCTCTCAGACATGTCTTCATTGAAAAAAATGCCATTAAACCTAAATTTTCCAGACATATTTAAAAAA
>NW_010252446.1:35818-52753 GCF_000690775.1 Eurypyga helias
ATATATAACCAGAGAGAACTACGTGAAAGCACTGAGAACAAAATCAATTGATTTCTCTTCTGAGCATGTTTCTCTGGAATTTCTGAAACTAAAATTTCTCCACAAATTGCCAGCTTGGAAATTCATCCTGCTTTAAATAGGGGGAGGAGGCAATCTTTCAGACAAAACCAGCTTTTCCAACAAGTGTCTCAACAAATATTTTTGCCACTAACAACATTACTAGTAATAATCACAATAAATGGTCAGTAATTATAATGATTTGGTGATTATTAGGAAATCATGTGCCTAATGGGAGGTTTTCAAGCAGCTGAATTAGCACTCCTTTCCAGAGAAACTGAGGCACAAAACTTCTCTAGTGAAAAATGAAAGGATTCATCTCCCATTAAATAATCCACATTCAGAGAGCTCCTATATTCTGTTCCTTTACTGTACACACACACATAATATATGGGAATAATGTCATGTCAGGTAAAACACGGACACTTTAGATAACATGAAAGGACAGCCCTTTCATCACAGCACATCTATAGCTCACCCTGTACACACAGAGACATGGTGCTGTAACTAGCACAGGTGACACAGTGTGAAAAAGAAGCGTACGGTTTCTAGGCAACTTCCTTTAAAATGATGGCAAAAGCTTCTCTGCTGGAGGAAAGTATTCCAAAAAGTCTCTGTGATAAAAGCACCACCGCCTCATTGTCAGAGCCTCTTTTATACAAATCTACATTTACTCCCAATGAATGCCAAATGCAGTTAAAACATGTATGCAGACGGCTGCTCCCTAGCACGTCCTGCTCTCAGGCTCAGAGGAAGCTGCACCCTACCTGCAGCAAGGGCAGTAAGAGATTTGAGGGATGAAGTAATTGCCTAACACAGGCAAGAGATTCTTTCTACCTACTGCCAGCTATCTGGATACGTGCTAACGGCCTGATTCACTGCATGAGGGAAATGGGAACCCCCTTGCCAAATATGCATCCTTGGCTGGATTAGTGAACAGAGCAAAAACTAAAGCTAGAACAACGCAGGTTTTGGCTATCAGGAATAAGAGATGTTTTAAAGATTAAGTAAGTCTTTCAGACAGAAGGAATCGTCCTGCTGTGGTGAAAGATGACATTCCATCAGCATTGTGTGTACCACCTCCTGTCAGCAGATAAACAGCATGCATGAAGTAGCCTTGCCATGTTTTCAGGTAACGGGGACTAGATGCCCACAGCAGGAAAAGCAAATATATTAATCTAACTGCAAAAAAGGGTACCAAAAAGTATAAAAAAACCCCACCTAAGTGTGAAAATGATGAACATTACTCCCTGTAATTTGTCTGGATTTCTATGTGTTTCTTTCTCAGACTGAGAGAGTGTTAAGTTTTATAGCTGACGATAGGACCGGACCCACTATGCTGTCTGCCTAAGTCAGATCCGGTCTTACATCATTTTATTTCCCCCTCAACTTCTCTCTTTGCAACACAACATTTAGTCTCTGGCATGCCTGGGTTTATTCAAAACACCCAGCAGGAACAGACCGCACTGAAAAGATCACTTAACCACCTTGATTTCTTACCTTTCTCAGCTTTGAGGTACCACTGTGGCCTCTAATTGCTGCTAGTAGGGCTGAGCGCTCGTTCTCCGGCTCAGTGTACGAGGGTTTCCTGTGACTGCCATGTAGTACGCTGTCTGAAACCTAGAGTATGAAAGGGATAAACCTCACGTTGTCATTAGGTATTTACTTAAAGATAGTTTGGAAACGCTATTAAAAACATTTTTGGCACTTGTACCGGAACGCAAGCTATGGAAACTAATCAGCCTGATTAGTTTCCTTTCTTTTGGGCCCGCTTTTCCAACCCTAACTCACACTGAATGGTGAGGATATGTGCAGATAGTAACACTGTGCTCACAGAAGCAGTCTTGTATCCCCTGAGACTGACCTCAGTGTAAACTAGTATCACTCAGCAATACAAAATGCAGTTTTCTTTCATTGCAGGTGTTTACAAGTTTTCTGCATGCTGTGTGTTCCTGTTTTTACATAACACACTGAAATCTATCATTCAGCCAGCATGGCTCTTGGCCTAACCTCAATTACCTCTCCCTTACGCTGTATCTCTGCACCCTCTGTCTTTTCTAGCTGGTGCAGCAGCAGCAGTGTTGCACAGTACACAGGATGTGCAGAATAAGCAGTGGCTTGGTCTGTATTTTGCCATTACAAATTTTTCAAATGCCTTGTGTACTCCAGCTCACCAGCAACTGTACCGGTTCTAAAACCTCTGGTGTCTGACAGGGTGAACACAAAGCTCTGCCCTCTGAACAGGTTAAAAAAAGCCTCCACTTTACCTTCCTGAGTTTCTCCTTTCCCCCTCCTGTTTGAATGGCTTCCATCAGGGCACTGTGCAGTGAAGTGTCTTTTGGAACTGGTTTTTGGACAATAGGTTTGAACTTCTTCTTTGGTCCAAAGATATTGGTCTGCACATTAACATCCAGTTCACTGACAGCATTGTTATCCGAATCATCAGGTTTCTCCTCCTGTTCTGACTCTGCATATGCTGCCGCACCATTTAGCTCGGGTGAAGCTTTAGGTGAACCAACTTGCAGGCTGTTAACGGGAGGCCACTTAGCGACTCGCGAAGATGAGCTGAAAGAGGATGGGACTCCTGGGAGATCAGGAGACTTGAGAGATGAGGCTGAATTACTATGGCCCGAAGTCTCACATTTCTGGTCAAACAAAAGATGCATCTTTTTCTCTGCCACACTCTGTTTGCTGTTTAAACCATGATCATCTTCTGCACTGTTGTTATCCTTTGAAGAGGATTTAGTAAGTGGGACACTGGCATTCTTTTTATAGAAACTCACAGGAGTTGCTTGATTTGGTGCCCTGATGTTAACTACTTTGTTTTCCACGCCAGAATTATCACCAGGTGTAAACCTGCGGGATGCTTTTTGACTGCAAGTAAAAATATTTGCAAGCGTCTCCCTTGTTTCTGCCGATTCTGTTTCCACGGGACTGTATTTGGCCACAATAATACATCTTTTTGGTGAAACTGCTGCTTCAGTTTTAACCTCTCCTGCCCCTTGCTTATTTTCATCTTTCTCAGGATATTCCACAGAGTCAGACTTAAAGGTAGTTACGTTGATGTGTCTGGCAATGGCAGAGGCAACATACTGACTTGAAGTTCTCCTATGTGGCTTCAGAAAGGGAAGCTCCACCTTGTCCTTATTAATGGCTGGGGCCACTGATGGTGTTGCCTGAGACTGCGTAACTGGAATAGGTGGTTTGGTCCCTTCATTCTCGGACTGCCTCTCAGCTACCTGGGTAGGAACAGTTTGTGGAGCTACAGGTTTTGGAGCTGCCAGACAGACAGGTTTGCGTTCATGCTTTATAGTAAAGGGCTTAGAGTTTGCGGTGACTGCTGACTTTTTAGGAAGATGCTCAGCAGAGTCATCACTTTGCTTTTCCATCGAAGTTGACCTCCAGAATGCCTTCACTTTCCCAAGATGAATTTCCTCACTTTCATCAGTAGAAGTACCTGGTATATGCCTACTGACACCAGTGTTTGGGCCTATAAGGTTCCCTAGTTCATCGATCTTAATGGCACCAGTGGAGAGTGAAACTCCTCTATCAGAATGCTTTACTTCAGGTTTTGGAGGGACAACTTTAAAGGTCGTCAAACCCATTTTAGGTTCATAATTTGTTCCTGAATTCTGGGCACGGTGACACCATGTGGGTGTTGATGGGACTTCTTCCGCTTCAATTTTTTTTGCTGGTGGCCATTTGATTTCTAATTCTGATTTACTTTTTTTCAGACATCTTTCCCTGTTACTACATTCATTAAATGGATTTATCTTCTCTTTTGCTGCACTGATTTCAGCTGTGGCCTTGGAGTGAGATGGAGTCAGCTTAGATTTACATTCCTCAGACTTCATACCATGTTTTGGGGGGGCTTCCAGTCTCAAATTCTTTTCACTTCTTTTTTCAAAGGAGGATGTGAGAGATTCAAACATATCTCTCCTCTGTTCCACAGGCAAGTGACTGAATTCATTTTCAGAGGGTTGCTGATGTATTAGGTCTTTGGATATGCATACAGCTCCACCATCTGTGTGTCCCTTATCAAAGGAACCTGCACGGGTTTTATTTGTAAAGTTTCCTGTATTAACTGAGTCAGCTGAGATATTTTGTGAAACCCTTGCCTCTGTCTCCTGATTTCCAGCTAAGTTGGAGGTGCTAACTTCTGAAGCATCATCTATAACTGTTACTGGAACAGAAATAGTAACATCTTCGGCAGCCGCAGCTTCTCTTACATGTAGGCTTGACGCTTCATTGATGTACTCAGAGTTACTTATACCATCCACTGCTGAAAAATATACATACAACATTACATACAGGCAGTATTTAGGCAATACGACTTTAAATTACGCAAACAGCCAGCTCAAGCTTAAGCGGATCAGATATTTTAGTTACACTAAAACTAACAGGGATATATTTATGCCTGTATTACAAAAAAAAAAGGAGAGATCTGGGTTCTTTTTATTGTCTGGCTGCTGATTAGGATCAGCCAAGTATTCCTGCAGTCCTCCTGCTTCAGCCAGTGGGAAACATACAAATGCAGCTGAAAGCAGAATTTAATCTATTGTTCATAGCTTATCTTTGACTAACTTCTCTCAGTGATAAACATTTCACCACATGACTCCAAAGGAGAAACATTTCTGAGAAACAGCGAGCAACTCCAAATTATGTTTCCCAGACCTGGTTAGTAATAACAGCCCAGCTGAAGGATTTCCTTGAGCAAGCAAACAAAGAAACAGTACTTGTACTTTTTCTCCATTCTTCTCACCCTTCATTACCAGTGACTCCAGAAGCCTCATTGTGCAAGAAGCTTAACTCTCCTCTCAAATTTGCTGGGATAAATCAAGGGTTACAACACAGAAGCTAAGAAATTGCAGTGTTAGAGAACTCTCGGAAATTAAAACAGAATCGAGTCCACTGCAGAAGTACTGAAATAAAGACGGAAAGTTTTAAAAAAGTATTCAACATCATTTGGTGACAAACCATTAACACAGAAAGATTTTTATTCACAGTAGGAAGAAAAGGAGCACCATATGACATTTTATCTCTTTCCACTCTTTCTTTTCTTTTTTTTTTTTTTATTTTTAACTTTAAAATACATCTGCTGACACAGAGCAGGCACTGGGTACAAAAACATCCCCCTCCTTCTCCACTTCATTATGATAAAATGCAAAACAGAGGCATTGTTCATCAAACACAGAGTTAAATTCACAACTGATTCAGTTTCACTGCAGCAAATGAAATTATACCAGATTTGGCCCACAAAATGTGTCCATAAATTACTGTTCATGGCTTTTTTTTTTTTTTGTAAATACAATGACAACCCAATAAGTAGCTTGAAAAATGCAAAGTGTGCGTCAATAAAGAGTGGCTGCCCCAGAAGGAAAGGGGGTCAATAAAGAGTGCCTGCCCCAGAAGCAAAGGGAGAGCAGCCACTTTGGGTTGACCACATTTTGCCTCAGACCAGTGAGCTGTTCCCAGTGATCTTAGTGAGAAACATGCAGGTGTCTCAGTACAGTGTGACTCTGCATCCCCTGGCTATGCCTCTCTCTTTGTACTTTAGAGTTAACACAACTCCCTACCTTCTAAATCTTCATCCAGGCCAGCCAAAGTCTGCTGGAGTTGTGCTGCAATGAATACATCCTCATGCTTAGCCATTTCTTCATCTTTCCTGTTAAATGAAAGGGGAGAAAAAGGTTGGTTCTCCCCCTTTTTTTCAGTTTGCCCTATCGCTCTGAAATACGCTATCATTTCAGCCCCTTCGGTTCCACTGGGGTTCTGAAACTCAACCCCCAAAGTACGAAAAACACGCAGCCTTAGCGACACACCACCACATCCACAACTAGGGTGGCTCGCCGTGGTGCCGGAGGATACCCAGTGTGCTGGCCATCAGATTAGGGTCACAAAGACAGGCTTCGCTGCAAGGTGGACATTTCAGCCGGGCTGTAGAAAAGCAGCGTGTGCCAAGGCAAAGGTCTGGCATATCCATATACTTTTAAAGCAGACCACTAGCCATCCTGTGCACCCCCACCGCGCCAATATATCTTGCACCTTAATTAAATAAAAGTTGCATGGCAGTGTAAGATAAATAGAGCTCAGTACTGCTAGACAATACCTCTGCATCCTGAGGGGAGGGAGGGGAGGAGGAAAGAGAAACTAATCCCTTGAGAGCTGTTTCTAATGAAACATATCAAGGGGCCCGATTTTGCTAGAAAAATAACTCCATGTTTTTTGATGAAGTTGTACAGTGATCTAAAACAAGCCTGGAATCAGAATGAGTGCCAAGTGTTGTTTTGGCTTAATAAAAAGAAAAGAAAAAAAAAAGAAAAAGAAACAGAAGATGAAATCCAGAAAAATCCTAACAAAAAAATAACTAAAATTAAAATAATACGCATGGCAACCTGTTACACCACAGACCTTCTGTTTCTCAGGAAATCTTGACCAGCAGAGCTTTTCTATTTAAATAATTGAAGTTAGGATTGGACAATTCATTTTTTCCAGCTACTTGTTCCTTGCCTGAATTTAAGATACTGTTGTCTGTGACACTGTATCTAAGTTTTGCCCTTGTGATTAGCTATTGAAATAATGATTTTCCATTCTAGCCACACCTAAACCAGCTCTGGTCAGGTGAAGCAGATTTGTCCTTTTCAAGATCAAACCCTTAATAGCACAGCTACAGTAACAGATGACATATTTTTTTGGAAGTGTACTGAACACTGCCTGAAAAATGTCATTTTTTCTGCTGCCCTTTAAGATAATTATCTGAATAAAAATTCAGGGAAGTTTCCTGACATTGATTTAAATTATATGTAACAATGTAGCTTCCTTTTTTGCTATTTTATTGTTCGATTTTTCCCTTGCTCATACCAGGAGCAACTGAAAGCACATGTTGAAGCATCAGGTATTTTATTTTATATTTTATTTTATTTAACCTCTTCTTTCTCTTCTCTTTCTTCCTCCCTCCCTCCTTTCCTTTCACATTCACCTCTCATTCCTTTGTTTTTCATAGTAGTCTTGGAGCCTGATTCTTCTATTCGCATCTAAACCGCCTTGTACCTACAAAGCTGAGTTCATATATGTGGGATCAATGAAAACAGCAAAACACAACTGCAAGGAAGCCTTCCAAAACTTTTTTCACATACTCATCCTCATGTATGTCAACATACAAATGGGAGGAATTCAAGATGGTAAAGCAATGTGCCTAAGTGGTTTCTTAAACTGGAATCTAAGACAAATCTGTATTGGTTGATTGAATACAGAGGAAGAGACACAGTACTCTGTGACTGGAATAGTTTCTTCCAACATCTGCCATTGATCTGAGCTTTCAGAGGCCCTGAACATCCCCAGAAGCCAGAGTGAAGCGATGATGCCACACTGCAAGAATAATGGTAAACTGAGTTTTCCCTCCATGGATTAAGAGAAAGGTAGAACAAACCAGCCAAACATCAGAAGGATATAGACCGGTTGGAGCGAGTCCAGAGGAGGCCACGAAGATGCTCAGAGGGCTGGAGCACCTCTGCTATGGGGACAGGCTGAGAGAGTTGGGCTTGTTCAGCCTGGAGAAGAGAAGGCTCCGGGGAGACCTTATAGCACCTTCCAGTACCTGAAGGGGCTACAAGGAAGCTGGGGGGGACTTTTTACAAGGGCCTGTAGTGACAGGGCAAGGGGTAACGGGTTTAAATTCAAAGTGGGAGGTTTAGATTAGATATCAGGAAGAAGTTCTTTACAGAGAGGGTGGGGAGGCACTGGAACAGGTTGCCCAGAGAAGCTGTGGATTCCCCACGCCTGCAAGTGTTCAAGGCCAGGCTGGATGAGGCTTTGAGCAACCTGGTCTAGTGGAAGGTGTCCCTGCCCATGGCAGGGGGGTGGGAACTAGATGATCTTTAAGGTCCCTTCCAACCCAAACCAGTCTGTGATTCTATGAAGTCGCCAGCAGAGGCACCTGGCACTGTAAAACGGCAGTCCTACTGTGCCCCAAAGCACACACAAAAACCAAACCACCTTGCTCTCCTCTGAGTGCCTTTTAAAACAATTTACTTGCAAGCTCAGAGACAGCATCTTCGTAGGGAAAACTATTCAAACTGTGCACCGGCTAAGCAACGGGTCTATCCAGCGTGGAAGGCAAATACTGCTTTCTTCTGTACAAAGCCGGTCTTGTGGGATAGTTGTATACAGCTGGAAGCAAATTACTGACACACGCTGAGACTCCTCTAAGCTACTGTGGAGAAGTTGTCTCCAAACACGTGGAAGAAAAATGTGGAAGTTTGTATCTATCCAAGAAGAAGACCTAATTTCACAAAGGCTGTGCCAGCTCACCACCTTTTTGGTACCTGATCGTATCTTTCTGTTTTACAACACAGCCAAAATCTGTATTACTGAAGTTGTCCATGCTGGGCTTCCTCTAGGAAGTAAAAGGAACTATTGGCTTGAGAATTTTATGGGCAATTTACCTGGGAAAATATATTTGGGGCTGGAACAGGGATTTCTGGTTTCCAAACATGCAGTGTAAGTCCACTGCACTGACCAGCTCTTTTCTCACGTCAATCAATGGGAATCTTTCAGTGACTCCTTATAGCAAAATTATCTTCTCCTTGATGGGCACAACAGTCAGCAGAGGTCTCTTTCATTATCCTCTGTGCACTTATACAGTGACTGTACATAATTTGCCTCTCAATCTCTGCTTCAATCTCCTTATCTAGACAACTGGGATAACAATATCCAATTCACAGAATTTTTCTGAAGGAAAGAGAACAATGCAGTGAAAATGAAAGGATTCTTATTTGCTCTTACAGAGGGAGTTTCAGAAAAGGCAGATCTTTTCTTTTGCATTTCCAAATTCCTGAAAGAGCTATTGTTCAATTCATCTCCAAACTCACCTACAAAGCAAACCAGAAGGTATAGATTTATCACAAGGCTCCTCTTAAAATTCTTACCATTGGGAATTTAAAATGTGATACGTGTTTTGTGTGGTGAAGATCTGGTTGTTTCCAGTGGCTCACATGATATATAAATACGCCTAAGACGATTCTTTCTCACAACTGTATTTGGGAAAGGAAAACAAAAGGGCCTCTAATTTTTTTTTGTCAGAGCCTTCTTCCCTTCTAACCCTATACACTTTTCTTTTGTTGACAGCTCTGTTTTGGCCGGAATCCAAGAATAATATGACTTATTCCGATACCATGTTTTACATTCTGGGTAAACATTACCAGTGGTATTTTCTCACACACACTTTTTTTTTACTTAGGGAAGAACTTGATAACCTTTGTGCTGCCTTTCTGGTAAAACGAGAGGCACCAAAAATACAACACTGGTGTGCATTTAGCCTGAGCTCAAAACAGCAAATGTGCGTGGTTCCTGGAAGCCTGTGCACTTTTTACTTCTGCAGATTAGCCGGGATTTGTGCACGAGCACAGAATGGGGCAAAGTGACTACTAAACTACAGCCTTCAGTATTCCACCGAGCTCGGGCTACAATGCGTAATTACTCCTCAGCAGTCATTTGCACAGTCGGAGACAAAATGAAACCTACAGCAGCGCTTCATCAAATTAGTTCCATGGGATACCGACATTTATGACACAGTTTACATTCTAAGAAAGAGAGAAGAATCTCTGATACACCTAGCTGGAAATGCTGCATTAAATAGAAACTCAAACCAGTAGTAAGGCAATGGATTTGCAGTGACAGAAGCTTCTATTTTCTTATACTTAGAGCAGATTTACCTGCAAATGACAAAACTGACCTGAGTCCCTCTGAGCAGTTCTCAGGAGTCCTGGTGAGCCTGACGTATGGTACCAGAGGTAGAGACCACAACTCCCACCACAACTGTTAAATATACCACAGACCTATGTGAACTGCAGAGAAGGGACTGAGGAGGAGATTCCGTGATCTGAACTCGGGCACCTGGTGCCATTTGAAATGCTGCAGGGTATTCAAGATACCTGTCTGGGGCTGGTAGACATAATATGGAAGAAAGGGAGACCCACATGCTGCTGGAGTGGCAGCAGGCGGGAAGGAACGGCAGTAGACATCTCGCAGGGTAACTGAATGTGATGTGAAAGACGCACTTGTTTTGCATCATTTTTGCTGTATCAAAAGACTTGAGAACATGGCTCCTGTCAATCTGTTACTAGCTGGGGAGGGAAGACAGAGCCACTGCAAATCACAGAGTCAAATACAGACAGGCACACCATGCAGCAGCACACGTAGGGACTGCCATGAGGCAGTTCAGTGGACATTGAACATTCAGGTTCTCATGCATCTTAGGCAGCTAACAGGGACTGACTGACATGGAGAGCTGATACGGTTACTCCAGACTGAGCTCTAGAGCATGGGGGCTCCTTTCCCAGCTCGGACAGTCTTCTCAGTCCGATACTGGGGTATTACTCTGACCCATCAGTATGTATCCAAATTTGTCCCCTTCAAAACGAAGCCTCAATATTCTCCTCTTACACAAATGCCAGAAAAAGAACTGGTTCTACCTCAGGTATATATCAAGGTAGGTGTTAAAGAGCCTGATGCTGAATGATTTTAAGTCATAGAAAGTATGGCTGAAGTTTTTTAAATACCCCTTTCAATTCACCCAGGTCAGAAAGATGGCACTAAGTAAACTCAGGGTGTTATCTGTTTTTGAGAGTGATGCAGCAAAGTACTCTTCAAAAGTGGAGGTAACTGTTTTCCGCATTATCCAATAGTTCACAAAATCTTAAGAACCACTTTTCCAGTCTCTGCACTTCTTAGGCTAGATGACGTTTTCTATTTCCTTCCGAGTAAGGAATATAACAGCAGCAGGAAAGCGACTAGAGTTAGTGGTGGACTTTCTGGTCACCTAAAGTGTGACCTAACCAGCGATATTTTCCATTTCTGCTGCCTCCTGTGGACTTGAGCATGAAGTTTTTTAATGTTCAAATGATCTGTTAAAATGCAAAATGTGTAGACTGAACAACCAACTTAGGACTGGTTAGGTAGCAAAGTCATCATTTGTCTTTGATGCAAGATTTCTGAAAGTGGAAGGCAACTAGGAAAAGGAAAAAAGCACACGGTCATATTCCGCTGAATGCCAGAAAAGCTTGCTTTCTATGTTCTTCAATGAGCAATCAAAGAAAAGCTGCACACACTTTTTGAGAGCAAGGTACAGGTATCATTTCCATTCCATGTTTTTCAGTTTGTGTTCTCTTTCTAGTTCTGTGGGACTGCATCAAACTTATAAAGGTCTGTAGACTGCATTTAGATCTGCGCTGAATAAAAATCATCAGAGATTGAATTAAACCATTTTCCTTCCTAGAATGCATGGGTCCAGTGCTGTCTTCAGATATAACACCACCCAATTAGAAATGAGAACCTGCAAATAGAAATGAGGAGGAAAATAAAGTAATTTTTCAGCAGCAGCTGGGTTTATGGTCCTTTTACAGTACTCCTCCATGGTTACTGGTCAAAAATCTAAACAGAAAGCAAATGAAAATGCTTTTGCTTAGTATCATTTTGTGTTTTAATGCTAGAAATCTCTAAGCTTGTTACACATCAGGGTGATTTAAGCCTCCATAGTGCCCTGACATATGTTGGTTTCAGGGTCCTGGTGCAGAAGCAGCAGCTTGCAGTTACTATACAGCTGGAAGCATGCCCCCACTCCCCCCTCCTCGCACGGGCCTCTGGCAACAGCTTCTCAACAGGAAAGCCAGCAGGCAGACGGCATTGCCAGAAACAGAAAAGAGGACTAGCATGATTTAAATCCTAATACAGCCACATCACCTGTGCAATATAACACTGCAAGTTAAAAGATGGCACAGTGAGGCTAAATAACTTTTGGTAAAGACAGAAAAATAAGGAACAGAGCAGGGACTAGAGCCTGTCCTGGAAGGCAGCACTACACTTTCAGCAACCCAAGCTACTTCCTAACATGTAAAATATTCTACAGCTCCAAAGTATACAGCATTTTTCCAGTGGATGAATTTAACAGAAAGGATAATCTGGATTCTTGCTCTGTAACGACCATATCCATTACTTAACCATAATATCATTAGTATTTTCCCTCCATGAAGATCTGTCAGCAAAAAAGTGCATGAGACTATCCAAATGTAAAGAGTTTTCTGCAACAAGGGGAAAGGGAAAGCCAGAGATAAGGAAGAAAATTAGCAAAAGTATGTAAGAAGCAGAGACTTGCAAATCTGTCAGACATCTGGGTCTTAATTAAGCAATTTTTCATCCCTGAAGTTCTCCCTGTGCTTTAACCCTTTCTCTTCCTTCCTCACCCTTAAAACTATGTTTCTGTTTTCAAAAAAGTAAAACACGTGCCTACCCAGCTAAAACAAAACCTATACTACAAGGAAATACCAGAATAAAACTTTCCCATATTTCTCAGAGAGAGTTAAGAGTGACGTGTAAGTATACAGAATGTGTTCGTGCACAGAAAGGTTTATATAATACATACATACACTGCTATTTTTCATTAGTTTTTCTCTTTCTTTCTTGCCTGCCTTCTGCCACTCACTATTAGAGTTTTTCTTCCTCTGACCAGCTTCATCGCTGAATTGTCTCCAGCTACCAGACTCCTCTTTCCCAAGTGGAACACAAAACCTTGTAACATTTGAATTTGAATGGGCTGAAAATTAAGCAGAACAAGTTCACCCACCCCGATCCTTTAAAGCTTTTGTTTTAAACTAACTCATCAGAAGCCTAACAGCTTTGTAGCAAACCGCGAGTATTCCTCTGGTTGGTAACAAAGAGGACTGTCTCCTCCCAGTAGTTTCAACTACCCCAACCAGACCCAAAGGTAACAAATTCTCCCAAGAGAAAGGAAGGAAATGGGATTATCCCTGGCCAGATCCACAGAATGAACGGATCTCAAGAGGGCTCCCCAACCCCCACCTCATGCCCTCCACTAGCTGTACGTGAAAAAATATTCCTCTCTCATGGCTACTGGAACAGAAACCCAAGGGGGTGGGGTGGGGGTGGGAAATCCCTTTCAGACCTTTGGAAGGTATTTTATCTTTTTTGTCCCAGGCAAGTCTGTATTTATTTAGCTTTATAACTGCCAAGTTCCCTTTACATTTTAAAATACTTTTATTTTTAAAAATATTTTCAAGATTAAAAAAAGGGTTTGTATTTTAAAGTGTTTTTCCTGCTCTGAGAGAGGCTGGTCGAACTACTCCCTCCTAAATCCCCTTTTGAAACTCTGATTTCAATTGCTTATAACTTTGAGAAATTATAAATCGTTGCTAGATGGCAGTCAAAATGCGACAACCGTATCATTCCCATAATTCTATTATTTTATTTCAGCCAAAATGGTTAAATGTCTTCCAAGAACAGAATTTGGAAGAAAAGGAGAGCTGAATTCTGATACATGAAATGCTATTCAACGCTCAGTCCCCTGAAATAAAGTGTCCGGTGTGGTCTAACTGGTCACTCGTCTGCTGTGGCTCTCTGCGCATCAGCTCTCGTTCTCTGAAACAGGACAATGCCACCTTTTCATCTCACGTGAGTACTGTGCAGAGTAAGGTCCCCATGGCACATGGGTACCAGTGTGACGAGTAAGATAAAAGGAGCAAAAGGAATTGAAATAGTCCTGTCTCCAGAAGAGAATGTGAGCTGAGAGTGAACAGTGGCATACCTGCTTCATTAACCGAGCTTTGAAGCTCAGAAAGAAAATAAACCAAAACAGAGTATGATCACTTTAACTGCAGACTTCATGATAGTGCACAAAAGAGGGGGAATTAAGGTTAAAGGGAGGAATCTAAGGTTACACAGACAGCCTTAATGTTAATGTTACCTAACTTTGAGCGCATGACCGAGCATCCCTAATAATATTATTTTAACATAATTTTTAATGTGTAATTATTTATAAAGCTCCAGACAGTAGGTGTGCATGATGCTTTATGGGCATATAAAATTGTCTGATCCCTGCCCCTAGGAGCTTGCGTGATGACACCATACGAGGGATGGGAAAGGAGGGGGTATGGGAGGACAGAGTTGCAACACTGTGAGATCATGAGATGTACTTACTGCTACATAAGCAACATTTCAGCTTCTCTGTGGTTTTCTTGTTACTCACTTAACACTATATATTAAAATTTGGTGAACAGATACATAGCACAAAGAAATCAACCGTAAGGAAGGATATGAAGAAAGAGAACTCTGTAGTACAGTGTTCAGTCAGCAGTTAATATAAAAACAGTCACAGCCAAACGTTGCATGTAGTCAATTATTTATACGGGGTTAGCCCTTGGCACCTCAGCGGAGGTCTGGGTTCTGCTCCACCAGGCACCGTACAAACATATCGTGAGATATGATAGCTGCATTATGGCTTTTACTGTAAAAAAAAAGTCAGTGGCTGAAGGGGATATGAGAGGCGGAAAGACAAAGATGGTTTAACAGGCTAGAGGCAGAGCCAAGGGTAGAACTAGAGTGTTCTGATATTTGACTTGAAATTCTAAAGGCTAATTAGATGTGTATTTGGATTAAGATTGCTCCAACTGGAATCCCAAAACAAAACAAACAAAGGAAAACAAAGTGCACTTGCAAGTTGCTCCCAGGTACTGGAAAACAAAACCATGAAGGAAAGACCCCAGCTTGGAAATCCTGGAATCTGGGGACCTTCTTCTAGAAATTTCTGTTTCTGTGCTCTGGGAACCGAACGAGGCTTGGGCTCTGCTATGACTGTCATTTCTGTGTGTGCAGAGCCCTTGGTCCCTGCCATTTCTGACCTGGTCATACTATGACACTGCCATGTGCAGCCAAACCTACTGTGTGTTGAAGACTGTACCCTTAAATGCTCACAACCTGCCCTGACTACAGGGGACGTGCAGATCCTGCTGGGATAGTCTAATGCTATCAGGCATTTCAACTACACAGAGGCCACCCAGGCCACCCAGTAAACAATTCCAGAAACTCTAAGAAAAACAAACTTAAAACTAAACATGCAATTAACCAAAGTAAGCAACATAACAAAATACTCTTGAATCCTTGGAGCGCAGGCTAAGCCTCTGTCCGAAACCCAGGTAAGAACTGCAGACTTGATTCTGCTCTTCACTGCAGGTCTTCACAGTGAACGTGCAAATACCACTTGGACCTTCTTCACAGCCCTTCACATTCCACAAATAATTTACTTCAACTTTAAGGGTACTTTTCACAGCCCACAGAGTATAAAATGATTTTAGTATAGAGCATTATAAATTCCTAGGAATTAGTTATTTCACAGGGGGAAAAGCCCAAGCCTTAGGCAGCTTTACAATTTAAAATGACAAACTAAATATTAACATTATTCTTATTAACTTTTTTTCCACGAGCCTCGGCCAAATCAGTCACTAAATAAAATTTCTGGCTTCAGTGGAGCCCAAATTCAAGGAGGACTCTGATTCGCTGCTGCGAACCACCACCCCAATCAGCTACTTTACAGCAGCAACATCTTCTCCAAACTTCTTTGTTCTTATCTTCCTGTTAGAACTGAGTCAGATCTAGCTGATGGACTCAACTAGTTGATCTTCTAGTAGATGGACTAGAAGAAGATAGAAAGGAATGAATAAACTCTATGTAAAATTTTCCTTTAAGTTTTGTGGTTTATGAAACACTTTTAAAATTCTGTATAGTTTGGTATCAATTAGTCACCTGAACTGCACTTTGACTTGTCTGGGAATTTGGAAGGCTGCTTTGGTCCTGAAAAATAACCTGCTCATCGCAAGTGCTACATTAACCTCAGAGCTCACAGCATATTTTCTTAGT
Source organism: Eurypyga helias (assembly GCF_000690775.1). Classification (NCBI taxonomy): domain Eukaryota; kingdom Metazoa; phylum Chordata; class Aves; order Eurypygiformes; family Eurypygidae; genus Eurypyga; species Eurypyga helias. The sequence continues at coordinate 51,581 of NW_010252446.1, forward strand.
GGGGTGGCAGCTGCTCTGACAGTGGAAGTTGAAACTGATGATCTCCAAACTTGGCCGTACCCAAAATTGTACACAGAAGTTATTTACATCCCACTAAAACAAGAATTTCATAGAAATAGGTTTAAAAACCCCTCATTCCTTTCCTTCCCTCTACACTTAGGAAGTGGCTTTTGGAAGTTTAGCAAGTAGACCTCAAAAGGATTTAGAAGAGCACAATTTTCAAAGCTCGTTTGTTTACAAACAGGTTAGGAGTGGAATTGGATGTACTGTCAGATATTACTGGCATATTCAGAGCACAGAAGTTTAAAAGGTATTACTATCAGCATCGCTACTGTAGCAATTTAAGTGGTTGCTGACATAAGATTAAAATAAATCACAAATGTTAAATTTCTGTTATACCCTAAAGTTGATCCAAAGCAATCTTGCTGTCCCAGAGCCTAAAAAATAAGTAGAATTTATGAAAAATAACTACACTTCCCAAACAACAACAACTGTCTCTTATTTCAGTCTAAACCCACTCTTTTAAAATTATGAACATACTAGATAAATGCAGAATATTTGGCCTGATAAAATCACAAAGAAGATTACGTTGGAAGCCTAGCTCAACCTCCTGCGCCAAGCAGGTCTAATTTCAAAGCCAGACCAGGCTGCCCAAGGCTTTGCCTGGCTGAGTTCTGAGAACCTCCAGTCATGGAGATTCTTTGACATCTCTGGGCAACATCTTCCACTGCTTAACTGCTCCCATTTTGAGGAATTTGAGTCAGGAGGAGGGTCACGCAGATGCTCAGAGGGCTGGAGCACCTCTGCTATGGGGACAGGCTGAGAGAGTTGGGCTTGTTCAGCCTGGAGAAGAGAAGGCTCCGGGGAGACCTTATTGCACCTTCCAGTACCTGAAGGGGCTACAAGGAAGCTGGGGGGGACTTTTTACAAGGGCCTGTAGTGACAGGACAAGGGGTAATGGGTTTAAATTGAAAGTGGGGAGGTTTAGATTAGATATCAGGAAGAAGTTCTTCACGGAGAGGGTGGTGAGGCACTGGAACAGGTTGCCCAGAGAAGCTGTGGATGCCCCATCCCTGGAAGTGTTCAAGGCCAGGCTGGATGAGGCTTTGAGCAACCTGGTCTAGTGGAAGGTGTCCCTGCCCATGGCAGGGGGGTTGGAACTAGATGATCTTT
>NW_010252446.1:52919-59164 GCF_000690775.1 Eurypyga helias
ACATAGTTTTTGCAAGGTGAACAACCCAGTTGCCTCCTCTCCCCCTCTCCTCCTCTCCCCTCCTCCCTCTCTCCTGCTCCAGCACCCCAACCCTCTCAGTGGCTCTCCTCGGGAATCTCTTCAGTTTGACAGTCTCTCTCTTGAACTCGGGTCCAAGACTGGACACGGTGCTACAGCACTGGCCTCGCAGTGGCTGTGCAGGGGGAGTCATCACCTCCACGTATTAAAAACTGTGTGTGTTTGTGTGGCAAAGGTAAATCTCAACGCAATGTACAGAATATGTATCTTTGGCTGAAGTGAAAGATGGAGAGAATACTGACTAAGTGGGAGTGTGTCACTTAATGACTTGTGGTCAATTTTTTCTTTGACTAAAAAGTCAGAAAAAGTCCAAAATTATTTTTCACTGACTAGGATTATCCTTACAGGGCTTTGCTTTGACATCTTTGCTCAACATTATGGTAACTTTCCCCCCTGCCCGTCAATGTGCATCTGTGTTTTCCTAACCAGTTTAGATCCTGCATTTTGAGGAAAGTTGGGATTGCTTAATTATGTTACAAAGCCCAGTCTAAGCCCAGTGAAATTAATGGGTTGCTTTTTGGATCAGGTCTGGAATGTTAATTGCAATTACTGTACTAGCCTATCTAATCCTCCAAATACAGACTGCATCAGGACCTAAGAAACTGTAAAAGGACATATCATGAGAAAAATATAGTGTTGAGCAAGTATCTAAGTGAGGCTTGATCTTGTCCCCATTGATAATGATGGATAACGAAAAGCCCTGATATTATTCCAATAGGTTAAATACTGACTTTGGCCTAATTTATCGCCCACTGCATGATCCAGATGAAGTTTTCCCCCAGAAGTGTGTGGAAGGAAATAACTAGGTCATGATACATGCTCTTATGAAGGGGCTACAGATTAGCAGCTGAATGGCGAGAGACCAGAAAGCACAGACTTTGGGTCAACCGAGAATTCGGAGGAATTTCTGGCCCCTGTCCTATGACTCTGCAGCATCACACAGAGTGGATCCCTGTCAGTATTACCAGGCCACCCTCCTCGCTGGAGGCACAGCTTCCTATTTGGGCAGAATGTATTTGCAAAGTCCTATAAATTTTGGGTTCCCTTCGCAGACCTGCCACCAACTATGTGCATTTTGGCAAACAAACAGTGTCAGAGTCACTTGTGCTTGAAGGCAGTTTCTATTTAAATTCCAGGTTCTCTTTTTTTCTTTCAAAAAACTGCAGGAAATTATTTTTTTAATGCAAAAAAAAAAGAAAAAGAAAAAAAAAGAAAGAATAAAAAGGAGATATGCTGGAAAAAAAAACCCCAACACCCAAGGTGTAACGCCAGTGGAGGTTAGCATTAGGTGAACATATATACGCATGCACACACCCACAAACCAATCCCCAAATTTCACTGAACGCAATCCTTTTCCACCTGGTTTTTGGTGGCTTGGGTTTTTCCATTTTATCAATTTTTCATTTTATGACCTGCATGTTGTTCTTCTAGATCGATTCAGAGTAACAGTTTAGGCACTTCATATGCTATCAGAACTACAAAATAAACCAAACTGTAAGAAAATTATTTGAGACTTCTTGGAGAAATCAATTCTGGAGGGCAGCGGTCTTTTGCAAGACATGTAACTACAAGTTCAAACAGAAAAGTGACCTTTGCCTGTTGCTACAAGTATGTCACTGGAGGGGATTTGGCAGTGAGCTTTTCACTGGGAGGAGTCACTTGGCATTGGTACTAGTTTATGAAAGAGCAGAATAAAGTAGAAATTGGTTTTCTTAAATGATTCCCTACAAGGAGGACATGCAAGATAGTTTCCAAGAGCTGGCTGCAAACAGATTTTTACCTCTGTGGAGCAGTGTCAGATCCCACGCTATCGCAGTAGGCGCTCTTTACAGGGTAAGCCTCTGTGCCGTACATGGCATCTGCCTCAGCTGAGTCCACGCAGCCGTTGACCAGACTGTTGTCTCTCAACCTCGTACTGTCATTTTGTGAATCCAGAGACACAATGTCAGATGGGGAGCTCACCACACCAGAGTCTTCCGTGGTGTCCTCAGATGCAAAACAGCTGTTTTCTGATGCCGTTTCTTCCACCTCTGATAGCTCCAGAACCGTGTCATCCACTACACAAACATTATCATGTGCAGGCAGCAGGCTCTCTAAATGAAATATAGCAAGGGAAGTTAGCTGAAAGTCATCAGTACATAAATCAGAGAGCTATTCCTTTGTAATTGGAAAGAACCACAAGAAATACATTAGAAATAGGATGGAGCTCAATATTTGTAAACAGAATAGAGATGATTTGAAAAGTAACAAAAATTTTGTCCTCCCTTGCTTTCAGAGAGGTGTTTTGCTATGTCTTTCCAATGAGTTTGGGTTTCATAACTTTCACAGCAAATCAGTTTCCTTACTTCTATGAGGAAATAACTTTCCAGGGATAGTTTCCTGGGGAATCAGACCAAAGTTTAAATGATGTGGTGCAAGAAATCCCTCTTGTTATTGCTTCTGACAACATAATCTCATTATTCCTCTTCCATGCTGCCTAACAGATCATGATGTTTCCAATTAGAAGTCTATATGCAGGTAAAAATGCACAGCATTTCCCAGTCAGGATACTGGATTGGTAAACTAGATGTACTGCTGGGCCACTGGCTGCCACTTATTTTACCACCCTTCAATGTCCGATGCATTAAGTGGGAGAATAACAATCCCCTCTTTTACAAAGCAGACAAAATCTACTAATAGATGTGCAGAAAAGTAGACATTACTATGCCTGCAGCAGAACCTTTTCCAACGTTTAATCATTCATAGAGATCAAGGGATATGCCCTTTGCATGTTTAACTTTATTAAAAGGTGTGAATCTGGAGAGAAGATGAGACAGTACAATTTTTCACACTGTTTTAATTTGGTTCCTATGAGCTACTCAGGTTTACGCTTGTTTCAGTTTTTTGGTGAAAAATCCAATTTTGTCATTTCCTTTAAGAAATGTACAACTCTAGACCCCATCCTGCAATTATGCCATTAAAGGGGAATTCCCAGCTAGGTGAATAATTTCAATGAAATGAATTTATTGAGTGACTGAAGACGGAATCAAGCCCCAGCACAATTCTTTTGACCAAGAGGAATCAATAAAGACTAATCTAAATGTTTAATTTGGAATTGTAAGTGCGCTCCATTCTCTTCTTCAGCCTCGGTAAGCAAAAGGGAGATTAAACAATGGTTTATGGCCTGATCCTGCAGACACTTGTGGTGGATGTTAATTATATGAGACGTCCCAGGTCTACAAGTGCGACTAGGAGTACACATACACTTCACTGTTTTTAGGGTGAGAACCTACAAATTGTTGAAGCGTACATGAAGCTACAGGTCAATAAAAAACAATCAACGGAGAGAAATACTTTTGTATCATGTTGTAGACACAACAGTACTTTCTTTAAGTTAGAGAACTGAAGACAACTTCATTAGAAAATGTCATAGAAATAATTTTGTGAGGGTGTAGCTTAGCAGTGAAGCCTTTAGTAAAACTAAAATAAAAATCAAACCAACATTCTCCTTGACTGAGGTTACAAGATGCCATTAAGTACTTAAATTGAATTCTGACAGCAGAAGCAATAAACTTCAGAGGGCTACAAATCATGATTAAAGTTGTAAGTGCTGTCAAGCATCGATATTAATGATGGAAGATGATCCAAAGCTTTTACTGTGACTTTGGAAGTAATGTTACTCGATCTTTTTGACCTTATTTTCTATAACATTAGCTCCAGGTTCCAGATTCAATCCAAGAGATCGTTCCATCTAAAAATGGCAATTACAGGAACTAAGTATGTGTCACTGAATGGATTAGAGTATGCTCATGACAGAATTACCGTTAGGAAAACACTAACATCAAGGAGAAATATGAATAATTCATCATTAAACACCAAATAATAAAATTCCACAAAAATAGACAGTTAACAAACAGGTAAAGAGTATGTAGCCTGCTTGGCTTTCAAACAAACAAAAAAACCCCAGAAAAAACCCACCACCAAAGCATTAGTAAGAGCTACAGTACGTTAAAACCAGCACCAAGTAGGATAGCAAAGAAACAAATTTAAAGAGTGGAAGTTGAAGGGTGGAGGCACGTGGAAAGATTTTGAAGTAATGCACAATGCAGTATACCTTGATGCAAAGAGCCCTCTGTATAACACAGGCCACATCTACTGTCATCAGGACACCATAAATGACCTCCACCCTACAGCTGGCACAGCAGTTTCTAGCAAAGCACCTACTTCCAGTTCCTGACATGAGGATGGCAGGCTTTTCCTCCCTAGCTGTCTCTCCCATTTCCTCACCCTCTTTTCACCTGCCTGTAACTATTTCCTGCATCTTTCTGCTCAGGGATTTAGATCCTTTTGGTCACACCGCCCTATCTGCCTACTGTAGCAAAAAAACTCGAGTCTCTCCCTGGGGTGATTCAGCAAACTGCTCTACGGCAGGATCTCCAGCCCTCAGCCCATTCTTCCCACACAGTGATGAACAAAACGAAAGCCAATTCTCTTCTTATCAGGGTTCGTGTACAAATTGATCCCTGTGTGTTATGTCTGGACCTTGGCAGCTCCATCATCCAGTCCAGTGTAAGAACCTCCTCATTCAACAGCAGTTGTATCCTGTAGAACCACAGAAAGACATACTTCTAGTCAATGATTAAATTCCTTGTGCTCAAGCAAAACCAGAATGTCCCTCTTTCTTCAAGCCTGTAAGTTTGTCCAAGTGCTTCCTTAATCTTCTACCTTCACTGAGAAGATAGACTGATTTTTAACACGGTTAACACATGGCACTGAACAGAGCTGCTGGCTGAGGCAAACCGTTTTGATTGCCACTACTACTTGTCTGAACATGAAAGCACACACGTAAAACACGACTGCTATGGTTCTGTGTCATGTTAACAACCTCGTTTCCACTAAGAGCAGCACTAAAACACCCCTGTTTTAAAGTTGAGCCATCCTTGGATGGATTAAGTAAGAATCTATTCTTCCTTCTACATGCTTGATTAAGCCTCCAGTGGTGCAAACTGAAGATGGATGGGCACTACTGGGTAATGACACATGACATGAAACAAGCCTACCTCGACTTCAGTGAGTGGTCTTGACTCCAGGAGTCAGAAAATACCTTTTCAAACTTTCCGATTCTACAGAGAACTGGGTAACGTGCCGTAGCAGGTGTGATCCTGCCCTGTGATTTTTTTCAAAAAAGTTTTTTTCAAACTTTTTCTCAGGGAGAGCGCACACGCAGAGAACGACCACACGCTAAGCACAGCGTGATCACAATGCCGGCAGATACCAAGGTTATTTGTTGGTGGATACGGAAAAACCTCAACACTTCTCTCTTCTCTGTCATGACCCTAAGAAGATTTTAGTATGGGCTCTGATCTTCAAGACCTCATCTAGGCACATTCAGGTTAAGACAGAATATTCAGCAAGTACTTTAGGACTGGGCACACAAGTAACACTTGCCACAGATAATACATCACTGAAACACTGCTGTAGATCAGAAGACTGTGTTTCCAAATATACAAAACCAGCACGACCTTTTTTTCAGCAGGGTAACTCCATTGATCCCACAACATCAGAAGGATATAGACCAGTGGGAGCGAGTCCAGAGGAGGCCACGAAGATGCTCAGAGGGCTGGAACACCTCGGCTATGGGGACAGGCTGAGAGAGTTGGGCTTGTTCAGCCTGGAGAAGAGAAGGCTCCAGGGAGACCTTATAGCCCCTTCCAGTACCTGAAGGGGCTACAAGGAAGCTGGGGGGGACTTTTTACAAGGGCCTGTAGCGACAGGACAAGGGGTAACGGGTGTAAATTGAAAGTGGGGAGGTTTAGATTAGATATCAGGAAGAAGTTCTTTACAGAGAGGGTGGTGAGGCACTGGAACAGGTCGCCCAGAGAAGCTGTGGATGCCCCATCCCTGGAAGTGTTCAAGGCCAGGCTGGATGAGGCTTTGAGCAACCTGGTCTAGTGGAAGGTGTCCCTGCCCATGTGTCGTGTACACCATGGCAGGGGGGTTGGAACTCTATGGTCTTTAAGGTCCTTTCCAACCCAAACCACTCTATGATTGTACGATTCCCTGCCTTCAGGTGGTGTGTGGTATTGGAAGGGTTGTAGAAGTTGGCACGTGTTCTCCAAGTCACACTGAAATCTCCATGGGACATCTCACACACAGGTGAAATTGGAGTGTCCCTCAATGCCCTTCAT
>NW_010252446.1:59186-65662 GCF_000690775.1 Eurypyga helias
GGGTGCAGACTGTGCAAAGCCCAAGTGCATGCCATTCCAGGGATCTCCCCTGCTCGGCGGCAGCAGCAGCGCTGCCACTGCACAATTAGGTCAACCACAAGTTACAAAGGCTTTCTTGGGAAGGGGGGGTGGGACTGGGATGGTCCGTTGGCAGGAATGTTGCCCATGATCATCCAGCGGGCAATAGGAACTAAAGAATGTGAGCTTCTTGTTTAACACAAAAGAGATCTTGTTGCTTTAATCTCAATAGGCTGTAAGTAATTAGGAAAACACTGAACTCGGGCTTTAGAGGAGTCGTATCTGCACTGGTGCAGTTTGATATCGCACAGATGTACACATTACTCATACAGAATGCCAATGATGGGCAGACAGATAAACCTCACCTGGTTTAAATGCTAACCAGCACTTTCAGAAATGAAGATTTAATTCAACAGGTGAAGACCACCATGGGTCAAATACTCATTTTGATTACTACTATGAAAATAAACACCATTGACTTCGAATGAGATTAGAATCAGACTGAAGTGTTCAAAAGATGCATATCCCACCCAGATTTACAAAGTCAGCCCCCAAAACCCAAGCCATCACTCCCTCTCAGTTCAGTGGGCCTAAGTCTTGCCAGACTTACAGCTGTTGGCTAAATACTGCGATCTGGCTTTACAGCACTGCTGGTGGTTTACTGTCATATCCAGTAATGACAGAAACAGTATATATCCAAACGCATTTTTATAGAAGAAACAGTTGATTTAACCCCCGCATGGTGAATAATCTGAACTTTGTAATGGTTCTAGAGATGCAAAGTTCTTCCAGTTCCCCTGAGTTCTGGTTAAGAGGTTGGTAATCGTTTTCCAATTCCTTTCATCACTTGTTCCACTGCCAAAAAACTTTCTTGTAATGGACTAAAATTGCTTTGCTGCAGTTCAAATGGTCTATTACAACCAAGTTGTAAAAATCTTACAAACCTCACAACGTTAAAGAAAATTCATTCTTATAATGATCCCCAAATTACAACATAATTATTTCACTGACAGTACTTAAAACTCCTAGCAAAAGACAGAAACATCGCTCTAATTATTCATACTGGCAGTAAAAAGTTAGACCATCACGAAAGACCATTATTAAAAAATGTACATTTTTTTCAAACACTCGGAAGAAGGCTGGTGGAAGAAATGGGAAAAAACATTAATTATGGCAATGATTAACAGCGGTTATGAAAATGGACAACACAGGACTAGCTTAGGAGTTTTCACACAAGTACAATGTGTTCTGCTACATTTTACTCATTTTGCTGATCAGTGAAAAACTTGTACATAGAGGTGTTAAAAACCATTCAGAGAACAGATAAAACACAAGACAGAATGGGCAGGCTTCTCCCTGTTTATCGCAATTAAGACTGTTTTGATCCAATATGCTTCTTAGCATATTCGAGCCTACATGCATACTTTCATTCTTCCTAAATTAAAAGAAACAGAGAAAGTAAGTGACCACTGTCATACATTAACAGTAGCGTGGGGGAACAGATCGAGCTCCGAGGCACTTCTTGCCAAATTCCTCTAACTGCCTTGCAGAAACTGAAGGTGAGGTCAGGAAATGCTGAAGTGAGGAACCATGCTCTGCAGCTCCAGCCCTCCTCCAAAATGAGGACATAGAGCAGCTTAATGTTGGCTCAGAATGCAAGACAGCATTCAAATGCTCCTTGCCTATCCCTTCCGCAGGCTGAACAAGCCCTGTTGCCTCAGCACTTTCATGTACATCTTCGATGCCTTCTGCCAGCCTCTGCTCTGGTTTGTCACTATACACAGAACTCAAAACTGAACCCTCTTTTGGACAACGAACACAGATGTGGCTTCACGGCAGCCAAGTACAGGGGAGTAATCACCTCCCTTGATCTGCTGGCTATGCTCCTGCTAGGGCAACTGACTCTGTGGTTAGTGCCTCATCACCGTGAGGGCACGCTGCTGACTCACACAGTCCTGCATGTGACTCCCAGTTCTCACGTAACGAGATATTTTCAGTCTTCTTCCTAGTCTTATGCCCCACACTCATGTCTTCCAAGAGGTTCTTTAAAAGCAGTCATACTTACGGCACACAACCTGCAAACCCAAGTGCATCCATTCCTTTACACGCTAGCCAGCGGCAAAAATTAGAAGACTCACAAAGGACGTGTCTCACCAGACGTCATCAGAAAGGTACATACAGAGTATTATTACAGTATTATCACGCTGTGAACCTTCGGAGTTTCCACAGTCAACCCCAAGCTACTCAGTTAACTTAGCTGACATAGCTCCCCTATGGTTGAAAAATAAACACAATGTGGAGTGATTTAACCTGCCTTATGAATTTGAGGTAGTTAAGCAATTCCCTTGAGGTTAAACCTGTCTGCTGTTAGTTGACATCGGAACACAAAGGTATTGTAGCTTATATAAAATCTTTTTTGGTACTGGTGTTTCCTGCACCAAAGGCAATCAAGATAGGATCAAGCCAGGGAGGGGGAACTGAAGAGTATCCCAGTCCCTCCATTGTTTTTTCCATGTACAAACAACTGTGAAGGTCTGTGCAGTAATATTTTATTTTCCTTTCAAACCTGTGCTGAAAACTACTGTAAAGTTTCTCTCTCAAAACAACACTAGGTAAGACTGTCTGCTGGCTCTTCAAAGACTCAGCGGAGATTACCACTTCAAGTAAACGTCTGCTACCCTCTCCCATTTCAGACCTTTATTTTTACCACCTGCCAAACAGGCAAACAAAGAAAAATTTTTGAACTAATGCAATATAGATTTTTAGACAGGGGAAAATTAACATATTGGACTTTATTATCCCCATTTCTTTCCCACAATCCTTTCTTCAATGACTGAAAAAGCCTCTCTGAGCTCTGCAAAGCCCATACGGCCCAGAATGCTGCTATTTCTACACTGCTTTTCATCCTCTCCTTCTTGGCACTCTTGAACCTGCTAGCTCCTTGCTTTTATAAAAGCCTTGTTTCAAGGCTCTGACAACTCCACACCATAGCCAGTAAGCAACCTCCCTTATTCAAAGGGATCAGATGTCACAAAAATGACATGAAGAGCAAAATGCTCTTTGACAGGAAAAGGATCGTGTGTCAAAGTAGATCTTTCCTTGATTCACTGGAGAACATCGCCACTTGTCTTGGAGAGGGACAGATGTAAAAAAATGAGCCAGTAGTGCGAGCTGTTCATTTCCTTCTACACACAGTAAAGTATGATGGGGAAGCTTTCACAACAGTTCCTGATGTTCACTATCTGAAATTAACAGCAAGCCAGAACGACTTCATCACAAGGTGCTTTCCTGGCTCTAGTTGGTCCTTTACTTATGTGTGAGGAGAAGGGCAGCGTGCCCAATCCGTGCAGTTCAAAAAGACTAGGAACTAGCAGACAGCGTAGGTTAGAGGAGCAGGATAACATGGAAGTATGTTTAAGAGCATATAATAGATAGCTTCAGACTTGCACTTCACAAATCACCAAGTGTAACGCTGGTAACATGCCGTGAGTGATCACAGGGCTCTTCAGAGAGCCCCGTGGGAAAGGACAATCTAGATCTAAAACCAGAGACTGACCAGTATAATGAGCCTAATGAAGAAATAAACCACTCTCCACATTTTGCTAGGAATTATTTCTTAAGTGATAGATTTTGGCAATCTGCATCCTTTAGAGGTGGTCGGCTTCCATTCAAGCACACTGCAGGATCTAAACAAATGGACTGTGAAGGTGATTTTCACGAGCCACCTCAGAGAACATGCTATAAAATTGCCCCAAAAGCATACGCAGTGTAATGATTAAAACCAGAAATGATTAGTGCACCTATGCAATAAACCAATGTTTTATTAGGTGACTTTTAAGACCACGGAAAAAAGGCCATTTGCTCAACTTTTCAAACTTCACCATCTTCCTTCCTCATGCACTCTATTCTAGCAATTCATGCTCTTGCTTGAGTTTGTCTGTTAACAATTCCCTAAAATGTCAACTACAGTATCATATTTCTAGCATAATCCAGAGGACAAAAACATAAAACACTTTTGCATTACTTATTATACTTTCCTTCCCCAGAGACTAGCTGCCAGCAAACTCAGCAGAGAGACAAAAATCCCCAACCCTAAACCAAACACACATACATACAAACACACACTTGTGGGATTTAAAGTTCCTTCCATAGTACAGAGTCACCATTCCAATCACAGCTGTGTATTTATTTCTGATTAAAAGTGATTTAAAAGTCAGGGACTATGGAAGAGAACCAGGTCAATCTGTAACACACTATCTATTACTGAAGCTATTAGGTATTACACACATAAAAATCAAACATTTTGAACAGTTGCTTTCTGTTTAGGGGGACAAAGTATACTTGCCTTGGACATATAAGTACTTCTACTGAGAAATGCTGCACAAATGAGAAAAAAGTACTTTTAGTGCCTTCCTAATTAATGCAGGCTTACTAGGCAGTAATGGCAATAAATACCAGTTTTGCTTAATACCAAAAGCTAAGAATAAACTCCAGGCTGGAGTGGTGGTTAAGAGAATGGGATTTCATCACTCCTGTAGAATTTTTTCTTATCCATCCTCATAGCACCTCAGTCCATTCAGATCTGTGATGTCGCCCTTCAGTTCCCCTATCAGTGCATCCGTCATTTTCCCTTACATCACCTTCTATCTTTGCATAGGACAGTATCTATAGCATCATCTGAAGTCAGACAGAGCCCTGAGAAAATTAAATGTTTCATGCGCAAACCATCCGTCTAACTTACAATTAGGACAGCACAAAATAACTTCATTTAATTGGCCAAAACACGCTTCAGCCAAACCACCAAAAACATAAAAACTTTCACAGGACATTTTCAGCAGCTAGCTCTAAATACAGACATGAAGACATTTTCATACACCTCTACGCTATAAAGACACAAAGCTCTACTCTGACCCCTTTTGATGTACATTAACTGACCCCGCGGACCTCCTGATCAACGGAATACCTGCTTCCCTCTCCAAAGTTCAAACAACAACGAGCTTTTCAATACACTTGGGCTGGTGGTTTACTTCGGCTATTGTATTTCTAGAAATATTTGAACCTAGGAAAGCATGCTTCTTTTCTGAGTGTAGTTATTACGCATCTTGGTGCACATTCCCACTCAAGTACTCCGCTATCGTATTCCTCATGGCTGTCCTAGAATCATAGAATCATGGAATCATAGAATCATAGAATGGTTAAGGTTGGAAGGGACCTTAAAGATCATCTAGTTCCAACCCCCTGCCATGGGCAGGGACCCCTTCCACTAGACCAGGTTGCTCAAAGCCTCATCCAGCCTGGCCTTGGACACTTCCAGGGGTGGGGCATCCACAGCTTCTCTGGGCAACCTGTTCCAGTGCCTCACCCCCCTCTCCATGAAGAATTTCTTCCTGATATCTCATCTAAACCTCCCCCCTTTCAATTTATACCCATTACCCCTTGTCCTATCACGACAGGCTCTTGTAAGACGTCCTCTCGCAGTACCCTTGTAGGCCCCCTTCAGATACTGGAAAGCTGCAATGAGGTCTCCTCGGAGCCTCCTCTTCTCCAGGCTGAACAAGCCCAATTCTTGCAGCCTTTCGTCATAGGAGAGGTGCTCCAGCCCTCTGATCATCTTCGTGGCCTCCTCTGGACTCGCTCCAAGTGGTCAATATCCTTCTGATGTTGAGGGCTCCACAGCTGGACGCAGTACTCCAGGTGGGGTCTCACCAGAGCAGAGTACAGGGGCAGATGATGTCAACAGGAGTATCTATCCGAAGAGATGCTGCCTGGAGTACATGGACTCATCAACCAAGACAATCTGCCTTCTGAAACTGCCCAGAGAAGGAAGAATTACTCTTGCAGAGAACAAAACAGGCCCACAGTACGCTAAGTACCTCCCTGAAGAACTTGCATGATAGCCCCTCCACTGGGGCATTGTATATTTTCAAAGGACATTTCCCATGCCAGGATGAGGGCAAACTGAGGGCAGTGAGGCCAGGACAGTACATGCCAAGCACACTCACCACCTGAAACACTGCCAGGCACCCTGGGTCTACGCTAGCAGCAAAGAGCCACCGACAGGCTGCAGCAGCCTGTAAAGGCAATTGGGTGCATGGAAGGATGGCAAGTGACAGGCTTCCTTTCCAGTAACACAGACATGGCCAAGAAATCACTGCACGGGGCAAGAATCCAGTGCAGGGTATCATAAACTCCAGGCTCTAGCCATGAGGTTATCTTTCCAGCAGTGCACACTGGAGCCCTCCCTGGGAGTCTAGTAAGGAGAGGAATATTGGACACAGAAGAGCTCAGCTCTCATGCCACCACTCCTCTTTGACAGCAGATGGACTAGCTCAGATTATTTCAGATATAAGCAGAGATGTGAGTACTTAAGTCAGAGCTGAATTTGGCCCGCTCTTTCATAGTCTTCTTGTGAAGTCAATTATCTCATCAATCGTGCTTTGCCTTGGGGCTCTCTTTCC
>NW_010252446.1:65693-67754 GCF_000690775.1 Eurypyga helias
CCAGGAGCAAGAAACGCAAACATGCAAGAGTGGTAACTGGATGTTACACTCTGTACTGATTTGTGGATAGTAAAATGTTAATGGCAGTGTGATCTCTGGTGCTGTGGTGAACAGCAGCCTGATGCCAGAAATGGGTCAGCATCTGAACACCCACTGGGAATAAATTTTCCCCTCTCAAATTTTGCACTGTTAGTATCAGGTCCTGCTTCCACTTCGGCAGTTGGGTTTTGCCCCTGACTTCAATGGGAGCGGGATCGGACTGCTCAGTGATTGAAATGCAAAGCTGCAGGTATCTCCCGCATGGGATGAATCCCCACCGGGAAAATTTGTCTGCATTTTTATTCATGTGAAGCATTTTAAGGCTTTCATTTACACAGTTCATTCAATAATAACGTGCATGCTGTATAATGGGGTACCTGATTAAGCATGCTTAAGTGCTTTGCTGGAGCAGGGCCATTTCTAGAATCTGAAGGTTCGCTGTGCTCATACCCTCAAAAGAGACAAGCTAGTTTGGGGAAATTTTCAGCTGAGTTAATGGGATTAATTGGGATCAGCATAAAATGTCATTTTTCCTACGGGAAATTTGGAAATGTTTTTGAGCATCTTTCTTCTTAGCCTCAGGTCCTACAGAAACTAGGCTGAGAAGGTCACAATGTTATAGGTTTGTAAGTCTGTCTATGAAACCCTCCAGTAACTTTTAAACCTGCTGCCAACTTCTCCTGAATTAGTCAGGAGGGGTAACACTCTGAAGTTCAGCTCCAGAAGTTTCACAAAGAGGTAGAAGGACAGAGCAAGGAGACTCTCTTCATAGATGTGCTGACACAAAAGCTCATTCTCTATTACCTACCAGGGACACCTGAGGGAAGGATGCTATGAACAACAGCAAAGCTTCACCCCAGAGTGTGCTGGGGTTTAGATACCAGAGAACTGATTCATCAATGCAAAAGAAATGTTTAAGGAATTACTTGCTGGGGTCTGAGGGAGGAGGAGAAGAAAAAAAAAAAAATTCCCAAATCCTAACATCCATTTTCCTTTTGAAAAGCAAGAAGGTGAAGCTTCTGGGATATTCTCCTCCATCTACTTTCTTCCTTTTTTATCCATTATTATCTCTTCCTTAATCTCCTTTCTTTCCCCTTCTTATCCCTAACTAGAAAGAACATTAAAAACAAACAAACCCAAAACAAAACAACAAACCCAAAAGCACCCCTCTTTTAAACTCCAAAGAACCAGTTAACGCTTTTCAAAAACACCACACAAAGGTTGTGTGGAAATTATTTTAGCAAGTGTGAATGGCCACTGTTCCACTTCATACAGTAATGCTCAAACATTATCTTCATCCTCCCGACTGCTAATAATTTCAGCACAACATTATAAAATTCTCCTCTCACCTCAGACTGGCCCTATCAGACCTGCACGGAACCAAGCTGGTGGTTTGCTACTACTCTCCACATTACAGCATGTATGTTTAAAGACTTCTGTTTCCATTGCTTTCAGTCTGCTAACTTTCTCAGAGGAACTAATTGAACTTCGTGGAAAAACCGCAAGGAGTTTGCCTGTGCAAGGATTTTTTGAGTAAAAAAATGCAATCAATACATTGCCAAAGCTTTGTACTATGAACGGTGGCGTGTATTTACTGTACCCTGAAAGTGAAGGAAAGCCTTTTTAGTACAATCTGTGTCCTTTGTCAGAGCGGACTGAAGACAAATGATTTTATTTGAGAAGCATCTGAATCCCATTGATTAGCTTGGTGAATACAGAACAGGAAAGCTGCCAGGTACAGAGGAAGCTGGCCATGTCCACAAGGGAGTGGAGCAAACAAGCAAATTACAGTATATGCATGTCTTTTTTTGTTTTTTTAGCAAATGTTTTCACTTGGAAAACTTGGGCACTCAAACCTCTGTTTCTTTAACTGACTGGTCAGTTTATCAGCAGAGTGTTCTCATTGTCTGTAGGCAAGCAATGAAGGATATTAAAAATAAAAAAATATATTTTTAAATTCTAAATAATCAATAAAATGTTCACATATGTTGTGTTCAATTGAAAAAAAAAATCTTTCCTCTT
>NW_010252446.1:67781-71631 GCF_000690775.1 Eurypyga helias
TACCCCCTGCCACTCCTGAGAATTGATTTAACAATTTAAGAGACTAGTAGTACCCAAAAAACCTTAGTAGTCCACTGTGAGGCTTTCTGTATAGCAAGTCAAGTATAAGAGTCTGTTTAGGTTCCAAAATGCTCTGTCTCTTAGGAGTAAAAGACAAGAAAGTTCTTATCTTGAACTTAAAGCCAGTAGATCAGTTTTTATTACAAGTCTTTATAATATTTAACTCTTCATAATTATTATAATTTAAGAATTTAATAACTATTATTAAATTATATTAAAATGACTATTAAATTCTTAAGTCTTACATTCAAGTCTTTACTGTTACACCTGTAGACACACTTTATAAATAGAGCTGGTTGCATGTTTTCACTTAGTAATGAAAAAAAGTTGAAAATATTTCTCCATTCATTTTCATGTTTTTAGAAACTTAGAAATTATTTTCCCCTTTAATTTTTAACTACCTGTCAAGTGAAAAAAATCGAGGAAAGAAACAATCATGGGAGAGAAAAGAAGAAAAACACTAACCTACATGGTTTAAAAATCAGATATCAATAACAGTTTTCATCAGATGCTTGAAGCGAAAAAATAGTTGTTTTGTTTGTTTGCACTAATAAGTAAGTAGATACACCCCTACCAGTCCCTCACTGTTTATGGGAGGTTATCACATACTTTCACCTTTTAATCACAACAGTCTTGTAAGACAAAAAAAACGTTTTGTCAGTCACAGTCCTTCTCTCATTCTTTTCTCTATCTTCTTTTGGTTTAGGTCTTTATCCTCCATTACACCCCACCTTTGCTTATGGTACAGTAGGTTGGAGAGTAATTCTTTTATCCGTGCCAGAAACCAATTATGGAATCCATAAAAAGGAGCTGACAAAAGAGACTCTGTCTCTGCTCTCAGCCTTTTGCTCCCTCAGGCCCTAAAACTCCGAAGTGAATGTGCATGGCCAGAATTCTCAATTTCTTAGAAGCAAGCAGGCAGGCATTTTAGTCAGTGTTTACTGACTTAGAAGTGGTAATAGGAAAAGCTGAGTATGAGCATCTCTAAGGATGAAGAAGCCCTTTGGTATGGGCATTATCACCTACCTGGAACAGGGAATACAAAAATGTTCAGTAGTTTGCTTTCTGTAGCTCTCTGTGCATTGCCTGCATTTGAATCGGTAGGATTTTGCGCTACAAATTTCAATGACATTACAAATACCAACCTTCCAATTTGATTCGGCCTGTACAGAATCTGTAAATCAAGCATAACTTCAAATTTGTGCCTGGGATTAAAGCTGTCACACACCTCCTCACACCACGTGCGTGTTATCTGGCTGGACACAGACGCTTAGTCTGGCTTGTTACTGATAAAAGCCTAAGTCCCTCTACCTGTGTGGGTGCGACGATTTCTTCATATTCCACTGTTCAAGCACAGCAGAGTACATTTAAGATGCCCCTCAGTTATTAAGGGTATGGCCCACAGAGTTAAACTGCTCTTATTTTGACTAAGGAAGAGGAAAATGGGGAATTTGGTTTCACTTAGAATAAACATTCACAGTTTATCCACAGACCACTTGGACTGCAGTGCCGGGCTGCAAGGGAATTAGAAATGTCCTTACATTTAGTCAGGAGGGGAAATGTGAAGCTAAGGTTTATTCCACACTTGATGAAATAGGTAAATAACCAGTTAAAAACCTAAATACTAGGAAATTAGGCTAGAAAGACTATTTGATTCACTGGAGTCCAATGCCATACTTCATGTAACCAAAATATACTTTGTTATATCCAAAAGGATTGTTGTCCCTTATAGTAGGTCTGACTTCTGGCTCAAAGTCTGCAAAATCACAGCTATTACTGCCAATACTGTGGCAGGCAGCAGAGTGACCATGTAAGGGAATATAAAATACAACCTTGTTACCTTTACCCAGGACTGAGTCCCCTTCTTCGGAAGTTTCTCAAGGTGTGAGAAAATGAAGCAGACCTAGTGACCCAAATTTATAGTTTTCTTATTAGAACTGAACAGGGGGGAAAAAAAAAAAAAAAAAGATATTCCATGAACATTCCAGGCATAAAAAGGACTCAGTAGCTGACACCTACTCAGCACATTACCATCTTGTGAAGTAGTTCATTCTTGCTACTGGGCTTGATCCTTTCAAAAGTCATTTACCACCTGACGTCAAAGCATCACAGAATAATATGCAATAAAGAAGCAATGAAGCAGCTGATTTTGGCATAGAAAAATCACCTTCCCCCTTCTCCACCACAGCAAAAACCAGCAGCGTTTATTATGTGTAAGCTCTTCTGAATAAACAAGGAATTAATTACGTTGCTTTTTGTTCTGTCAACTTCTTATGAATTTTAAGAGTGGACTGCGCGAGCCACACAGGTGCTATGCAGAGGCCTATCTGCCTACTACACATGAGATACCTGAACAAGAAGTGTGTAAACAGTGACAGCAAGTTTGTCTCACTGTCCTTGAAGGGGGAGTTCATAGTTTTGCAATGACAGTAGAACACAACATGGCTGTAATTTTGGAGGGATGGAATAAGTTACATTCTGTCTTCTAAAATAACATGTATTTTAGTACGGAAAGTTAAATGGTGCCTACTGCATGTACTAAATATATATTGAGAGTCATGGTAGTGACTGGAAGCCAAGTTCGGAAGACAGAACTGCTGTCTTATATGCACACACACAGCCCAACTCTCACAAAGCGACACTTTTATACTGGGATGGAACAATAAAGAGGACTTAAAATGGCATATGTAAACATAAAGCATAAACATTAATGTACAAGAATCATCACCACAGAGTTTACAAATGCAGAATACAGGGACAGGAGATGGGCATATGATAGACTGCATGGCCATCTGTTTAATAAATAAAGGCATCATAAGCCTCTGCAATTCATCATACAATTTGGACTGGATGATTTCTCTACCAATCACTCTTCCTCGGCACTTACTGAAGCACTCTTCTTACCATGGTCAGCTTTAAACATGTCCAGTTAAAAATGAATAAAAAGAGAATCATTTCCTTTTTCCATTCATGTATTTAGAATATTCTCTCCATATTTTACCTGCCCGGAATAAGTGTCAGTTCTGGACAAGTAGCACATTTTTTAAAGATAAAAGTAGAATGAGTTAGAAGTTTAGTATGATACAGCCCTGTCACTGGGAAAGAAAAAAGATCAGGCTTCTCAGTGGGAAAGACAACATTAATTTCAATCCTCAAAGATTTTAATGTTAACTAAAAAAAAAAAAAGAA
Organism: Eurypyga helias; assembly: GCF_000690775.1. NCBI lineage: Eukaryota > Metazoa > Chordata > Aves > Eurypygiformes > Eurypygidae > Eurypyga > Eurypyga helias. Next base: position 71,031 of record NW_010252446.1, read on the forward strand.
AGCATTACACGCAGAAAAGGCATTTAAGGACATTTAGAGAGTCTCTGAATCCTAGATTTTAGTTTCTGAATGACTGAATTGCTGATAATGAAGTAATTTGTGAAAGATAATGTACACTGAAACAATCTGCTCACGCTCTTAAAATGCTAAAACTCAAGCTGATGAATCTTTCTAGCAGAACACATCTTTCTGTATTGGCACTAAAGCTGACCTGCCCCCATGCACTTGTTCTTAAAGCACATGTACCAGCTACATGCACCGATTTCCACACCTGGAACACAGCTGCCATAAATATACAGGCAATAGAATAGCTACGCAACCTAACAAGCCACCACCCTTTGCAAGAATGCCTAGAGTGAAAATCTGAGCTCGCACCTGAAAGATGCCATCACAGCGGCATCACCTGCAAATATGATTTTATCTTCATTTTCCTAATTGAGATGAAACCGATTAAAACACATAGAAAAAAAAATTATTTATTGTTCGTTTTTTAGCTGCTGAACAAAACAGCCGGGCAAATGAGGTTTAACTTTATGGCATCCTTGGAGGACGGGAGTTACCTGTGGGCTCGGAAGCCGCCTCCCGCCTGGCCCCGGCCGGC
>NW_010252447.1:0-3425 GCF_000690775.1 Eurypyga helias
GGACAGCATAGAGAAGGTAAATCTCTGTCTCCTATTCATCCTGCTTTATAATTAAAGAACAAGGACACATTCATTGAACCTGAGAAAAAAGAAAATACTTTTAGATTCAATGCACAATGACCTGTGAAATTCATTGCTCCAAGACATAGACAAGGCCAAATGTTCAAATGCATTCCAAATAGGATTAGACATCATGTGGAAAATGCAGACATTTAGAATTTTATTTGGCAGGATTCCTCCATTTTTTTCACAAGGGAAGGGAAAAACAGAAAAGGAAGCAGGAAAGAAAAACTTTGATGCGTGAACGTGAGGCAACTGCTGGGGGAAAGGAAGGAACTTCTTCTGGTGGCCAATTATTTGATAATTACTCTGTCCCCTGCTTTGCTGCATGCTGGGGATGCCCCTGTGCTATGCGCTGTTGTGATAATCAGGTAGGTGATTATAAAATAATTAGCCTCCAGCAGTATTGAGAGCACGGAGCTTGCGGCCACTCTCCATTCCATGCCGGCTCCACAGCCCTCGGCACACTCCCATCTCTGACCAAGGGCAAGGTTTTATGGCTAAGCTTGAGTGCTGACAGTCATCCAGAGCTTTCAGGACTGAGGTCTGCCGTCTTATACGGGAATTAAAATATCCCAGCTGTCTCCTGATTCCCCCCTGCAAGAAAAAAAAGGCTTTTCAGGTATCCTTGCCCAGTTATCCACGACCAAACAGTTTTTCCCTTCAAACTTATCCACATACAGTACCCTAAGCTAAATATTTGCCCGTAGTTTCTGTTGCTTCAGGTTATTAAAATGTAATGTCAGTTGTTGAAATTAAGCCCCTGGGAAAGGAAAATGGGGTATGTGTGTGTGAGTGTGTGTTTATTTTTTTATCAGGGCAGCTTTCTGACAGGCTCTGCTCCTTGTTAAATTAACCATTACTAAAAGTGACTCTGTCATGGGTTAATAATATTATTAAAAGCCACAACTGAGACCAGGCTGTTGGGAGATTGAAAACGATGGGAAGTGTTAACTGAAAATAGTCTGGCAAGAAGTAAAAAATGCTTTTTCAGCAGCTCCCTTAAATCCATCTCCTCTTCCCTTCTCCAATAAAATTAGCATGAACCAGACATTGTTTTACCTTCTGTGGCAGTTGCTGAGAATTCACAAAAGGAAATTTCTAGATTGTAATTTCGCTTGGCCTCGGGTAATATGTTAAATACACTTGGGATACATAGAATCCAAGATTTTTGTTGGCTTATTTTTTTCCTCCAGTGTTTAAGCAATACTGCTTTTAATGAAGAAATCTGGCTTTATTAAAAGCTAGCTCTGTGCCTTACAACTGGTTCTGCATGTCTGCTTTCAATCAAGAGAAAAGAGTTTAATTTTTGTAGCTTTGTTTGCTTTGCTTATGTTAAACCAATGCAACATGCACCCAGGGCATCACTTCGGAGTCGGTTTCTTCCAGAAATATGTGCTCCTTGCTTAAATACTAGATGTAGGTGAAGTTAGATTTAAACCCAAAAAAACAATGAGAAATCCAAGTGTCAGTGTCATGCACCTAAAAAATGCTATCCTATTTTTAGGAATACGTAGGCATTTACTTTTCTAGGAGAAACGCTGAGTGCTGGGGGTCTGACCGGTGGCATTTGGACTTGCTAAATAACTCCATGATCAGAGCGAGGTAACCAAGGAGGAAAATTCAGGTGCTTTGAGAGAAGCGTTGCTGCTGCAAATGCGATGGGGCCATTTCTCTGAAAACCCAGAGTCTGACACGTTCCCAAGCAGCATTACTGACCATCTGAAACCATAACTTGGGTGAAAGAGTTGGGCCTGACAATTTTTTTTGGGGAAAGCTGGTATGAATTTTGAAGGAAAAACATAAGAACAAAGGAAATAGTTTGGGTATAGAGTCAGTCTGAAGTTAGCCTTTGACCATTTGATACATTCCATGCTGGAAAGGAAGTTGTGGGGGGGGACTTAAAAAAAAAAAAGAAATCAGGAGGATACTGGTAATGTTTTCCACATTCGAATTTTAATACATGACACAGGCTATAAAAGGCTGGCCAGCTGCAGTAAATAAAGTAGCAGTGGGAGATACAGATCGGAAGCTCACCGAGCTCAATGGTGGAAGCCTCTACCAGCCTTCCCTGCCCACACACTCCTGCCTGCGGCAGATGTGCCCCTTTCCTCCCCAGACCAAAAAACCAAAGTGGATATGAGTCAGGTGCTGCTGGAAAAGGGAATTGAGTGCTGGAGTTTTCATGGAATGAGGTCAGATTTACAGATGTGTGGCTGGGAACAGAATTCTGCTCCCTGTGCCAACTGCTCACTCTAGCAGGCTGTCTTAAAACGGATTTCTTCTTTTACATCCCTCTTGCCTTTTTTTTTTTTTTATTACTAGCCCAGTAAGGAGAGCAGTTTATAGCATTTTCTAATTTTTAACAGGCCCTTGGAATCTGCTGATGTCCCTGTTTCTAATTTCCCCCATGCCATGAGCAAACCAGCACACATTAATTCCATCGTTTCCAAACAACACAGGGGATTCCATACCAGTTTAGCGGCTCAGCTCGGACAGGTTTGAGGGGAGGGATTTGAACCCCCAGCATCTCCCTGGCTTGCACTCTAACCGCAAAGCTGGGGTGCAAGAGCTGCTTACCCAAAGCTGGACCCTTTCAGAGGCAGGAGCAGCTTGGAAATGGGGATGAAGTGGGGTTTGTTGTCAGGTTGCTCATAATATTTCTGTCTCTGTAAAGGTCTTTAAGGCCAAAGTTTTAAAAGTTGCATGTCAAGATTAAAATGTGGAGTTTGGGTTGATTTAATCTGCCCGTCTTTATGAGCTAAGTGTATATTTTCAGCTCTAGCTGAACCTTCATGACAGGCCCACAGGAAGAAAGTCTGTTCATGTGTGCAGTGGGGGTTTTTTAGGGGGATCTACATCCACATTAAATTAACTTACAGAATTTTCTGCCCCTAGGACTTAGAGTAGCAGCTCATGAAGTAATTCAGTTATGTCATTTGTCCTTAAACAAAATTAGTCGAGTGACTTGGCATTATTTAAAAGCCAAAATTTGGCTTTTGCTGGTTTGTCTTCTTATCTTTTTCTCCTCTTCTTTTTTTAGGACAGTTGTAGCTGCTGTGTCTGTGGGTTTTTTTGCTTGACTGTGTTTTTTTTAGTTAGCGGGTATAATATAAATTTTTTTTAAAATGGACAGAAGGGCCTTATTGGAGTGAATTCTGACATAACAGGCTCCAGTGTTGGGTTTTTATATAGTAACATTTTCTGCCTAATTGGTTGACATTCCTAACACCGCTCAATTGCCAGAGGCGAAGATAACGGACTTCAGACAACTCTATAAGAGTTATAAGTGAAGACCTTTATTCACAAATCCAACAAGCTTATATAAGATTTGGTTTACATTCATTGGTTCATTGGCTTGTCCA
>NW_010252448.1:0-13467 GCF_000690775.1 Eurypyga helias
GGGGTGGGGAGTGGGGGGGTGCGGTGTGGTGCAGTGTGTGGAATGCAGATTAAAAATTACCAGTGGAAATTGGAAACAAACTGCAAATAATAAATCAGATCAGGGGAAAAAAAATAAGTCAGTCTGTCTACAGATAATTCAGAAATGAAAAAAGCTCATTACAAATTACTTGCCCTACTGCAAATTTTTAGTAACACATATGTACAGTACATCATAAAACTTCTGTCCTTGATATATTTTAGGAGAATGTCATGACTGACAGGAACGTCAGTTGACAGCTGGAAAATTGCCAGGAAGCAGACTCCAGGTCTGTATCAAATGGGAGGATTTCAGAAATTTTGGGAGGGGAAGAGGATTTGCACCTGCTCTCCCCCAGAACAAAGGGTGTTTAGCTTAAAAAGCACCCCAAAAGTTCACAAAAAAACCCCACCAAAGTTAGTATCAAGATTGGACAAAATTAATTTTTAAAAAAAATACCTAAAACCATGACTGAGGAGCACACATAAGTAAAAGATATAAAACAGTATTTAGAAACAGGTAAAAATATGGAAACTTTTATTTTAGTGATGATTGGTTTTTTCCATACTGCAAAATATACATTTTCAAGCAAATGTCAATGCTGGGTATTATTTCCCACACATTTTTATTTGAAAGAACTCAAATGTCTTTTTTCATCTTTGCCTCGACACCTTTCATCAGAAAGATGTAACTTTTTATTTCATGGGAGGGATACTGGGAAATTTCAGACCAAAGTGCCGAAATAGCGAATAATCTTCACAAATCAAAGCGGGGAATTACAACAGAAATGCAGTCCTCCTATCATCAAACTGTCTTGTGCTTCAGCTGTCTGAGAAAAAGCAGGGGAGAAACCAGTTTGGTTTTTTACTGCTTTGATTTCCCTTATTTCTCTCCTCTTCTGTTTGTTTTCATTGTGGATTTGGGGGCGGTGATTCTTGTTTTCTTTACGGTATCATCTAGACATATGGGTCTGTATACTGGCATAAAGAAATGTCTTCCTGAAAGATTTATCAGCAGTCTCTTCCTGTGTTTCTTTGTATGTAGTGTAGAAGAACGGGTTTGTTACACATCCAAAGTCTCTCCATTCCTCCTTTGGCCTCATTTCATCTTTCTTTCAGGTAGCTAGATTAACCAATTCTTACTCCAGCACTATTTTTTCTCTCTCATCCCGGTGCCAATACGAGGGCCTCTGGGCAAAATTCTCCTCTCTAGACTTTCTTGGCCTCCGCCTTCTGCTTCTCCCTGCCGCCGTAGCAGGCCTACCTGAAGGGATGCAAGCCGTCTGGGCAATATCTTTTAAGCAGCCAAGAAATGTCTATCTCCACTGTTCTCCATTTACCGCAACCATGTGTGCATGTGCAGTTTACAGTTGTGGTTTTTCCAAGGGGATTGTGGTATGGTTTTATAGGCTGCTCAAGATGTCCATTTGGGTGTAAGTGTGTCTATCCATACGGAAGTGTACATACATGCATCCTAGAAAATGCTTGTGCGTTTTTTATTTACTGTAACATCCTGGAATTAAGCTTCCTTAAAATAAAAGCATCACATCAATTTACAACTCCCTCATGCTATTTTTTTGCCTTTTCTGTTTTGGTTTTTTTGGGTTTTTTTTTCCTCTCAAATGATTCTTTTATTCTGCTGTTCCTTTTGCCACTCAGCTTTGAGCCTCGGGTTTTTTCCTTCTTCCCTTTCCACTCTCTTCTTCCCCTACATTCTCCTTTCTTCCTTCCTCATAAAATTACTTCCTCTCCTTTCTCCTTTGTTGTTCTCCCCTTTCATCTCTGCCTTTTCCCCCACTGTAATTTTTCCTTTGCTCCCTTTAATGCTCAGCCTTCTTAACTTTCAGTTCCCTACGTACCCATCTCTTCCATTCCTTTCCATCTAACAGCTGACTGCTGAGGTATGTCCTCTTCACATGGAGACATTACTTTCTCCCTTCCCTGAGATTTTATGCTTACCCTGTACCAAGGTACTCACATCATCAGTGAAAATACACATTTCTGTAATGTTTCAGGAGAACTGAAATGACGTGGTTTGAACTTTGGGCATCTATTCTGTTATTTCACAGTCTATGTGATGCAAAATGCTTAAGTTAGATCAGTCACTACCTCTGTGAAAATGCTTCTGTCTGGGATACTGTCAGAGTATGAACTACAAAAGACTGTAAGAAATTGTTTGGCACCAAATGATTGTTATATGTTTCTGTTATTCTGATGTACTCATTGTTTTCTGCTTTGACAACAACTGATGCGTTGTAGGCTGTATTTGGAAACAGAAGAAGATTCATGCAACTATTTTTCTTTGAAATGCCCTTTTTCACTGATGTGAAGACATTCAACAGATGCATACCGGTTTTGATAGAGCTGTTGGTTTTCTGTTATCCAGGATGAACCTTATGGTCATGGCCAGACAAGAACACCTAAATAATTATTTTCAAAATCTGAGATTTTCAATCTGAAAACCAGTATTTTGACACATTTTATTTTTACAAAAGTATATGAAGGTTTTGTTTATATTCCAGCATAGGTGTGGAATTTTTTAAAAATATTTACTGCAAAAAATTTCAGTCCAGTAGCTAAACTAACTGAGCATGCATGCTGATTGCATAGCATCTTGGCTGCACCAAACCACAGGTGCTAGCTCTTCTGCAAAATTCAGGGTGCCGTTGAGAAGAACGTGCATAGCAGCCAAAGTAAATCACCTACAACATTCTCCATAGAGAGGTTTGTCAAGCACTTGCAAACAGATGATCAGACAATTTCTTAATGTAGTTTCTGCATACTAGATTGTCTTTGATTTAAGAATGGCTAAGGTAATGTCAGCTCAGTGAATCCCTTGGAAACAGTTACCAGGAAAGGCAGCCTAGTGTATGCAAATTTTCTTGGGTCCTCTCAGCAGGGCAGAGGGAAGGGCTCAGAGCAGGAAACAGGACAGTGTTGGCTCACTGCAGCACAAACACCCAAAGCTCTTCCAACCCAGCGGAAACCTGAACGTCCCCGAGATGCCAGTGGCTGCAGAAAGAGCAGTGCAACTATTCAAAAGGAGAATTTAGCTCCAAGGAGCTGATTCTGCAAACACTTTAGCACATGTACAGCTTTCCTTTACGAGAAACCTCAAAGAGCCCGCCAGTGTTGCTTCATGCAAGTCGAGTCAGTCATATGGCAAAGTGTTTACGGGATTTGGATCTAAATTTTGAAATAATTTCAGGACCCTTAAAAGCAGGCACTAGATAATCGTAAATCCCCATTGTTTTCCAACAGGAAAAAAAATGTACATAATGATGTCGCACTGCAGTTGAATCCACTGCACGGACAACCAGAGGAGTTTGATTTCTTCTCCCATGTTTGAAACGAGGGGATGTCCTGCAGTCCTGCAGTGTGGGAAAGTCACAGGCTCACATGTGGCACAGGAGAAGCCCCTGTCCCCTCCCCTGGCAGCCAGTGTTCATCCCCAGAAGTTCACAAAGACAAAGACAAGCTAGATCAGGCTTTTCTAAGACAAGCTGGGGAATAGATAGCTTGGTTCATGGAGAGGGATGGGAAGAGACTGAGTTGTTTGGGCCAGCAAAAAGACAGAGGCTACAGGATGACAGACCTGTCACCTCTTTATCACCAAAGGGAAGGGGTTACGATCACGGGGACCATGAGTACAACACAGCTGGGCTGTGCTGCCACACTGGCCAGGCAAAATGGCACAGAGACAACAGAAAGGCAAGCAGCAAATAGATTCTTTCATTTACGGTAATTGCAAAGGGCCTAATAAGGTTGCCTACACGCATATATCCTGCATAAGGCTCTCCCTCGATAACTGTAAAGGTGAAAGCAAATTCAGGGCAATTAGCTTTTCTCTGTTTTGTTTTACTGTATCAAACTTGGCGAGCATTTTGATGCTTTTGGTCTTTCAGATGCTTGACAGCAGTCATCTGGGAGGGCCAGGTGAGCTTTCAGGTGGCTCAGCCCAGAAGGTGTACTTTGCTCTGCTTCCTTTAGGACACAGCAACTTTTTAAAGCTCTCCTGAGACAATATACTTATGCTCTGACTTTATGTGCATGTCGTTTCATCATCTGAGGCCTCGTTTCATACATACGTTTATAATATGGGTTTCATTTCAATAAGCTGGGAAAGTAATAAATTTAAAGCTGACTAACAGTTGTTTTATGTGGCTGCCAACCTGCCAAGTAGCATTCTTAATTATTGCCAGGAAACTAAGTGTTTTGCAGCCATGTGTTTTACATTTGAGCGTAGTATGTCTTGTCAGCTCTCTCCGCTGGACTGACGGACAGGCCAGTAATTTTTTTATGCAGAGAGTCCTGCGATGGTGGGTGGTTTCTTTGTCAACAGGTAGGGATATTGACAACAACCTGATGAACGGGAACATCTCAAACGTCCCCCCTCTCCCAAAACACACTGTCACAGGAAAGCTGGAGGGAAAGGGTTAAACCTGAGTCCAGAACTGTAGTGATTTTTCTGTTTAAGGCTGTAGGGCAACTACTTATTAAACTTGTCAGCAAAGAAAAACATAAACATATTATAAGTTATATATGTTAGAATAAGATGGATGACTGTTTTGTTCCTTCTGTGCAGGATAGAGTGAGAGGCTGCTATGAGCAGACTCTCCTTTTCTTTTCCCCAGACAAAATTCATTATTATTGCACCAAAACAAGCAATGGTTGCATGGCTTGTTTTCTGCAGTCTGAGTTTAGGCTCCAAGATGTTGTCCCACACTTTGGAAATCAGCCAGTAAAAGGAGGACAGAAAATGAATACTAAAAAAGGAAGCACTGACCAAAACAGTTTTCTTGCATGTTTTCTGCTCTCCAGAATGCTTTGAAGTCTGAAGAGAAACTTGACTGACTAAGCTAAGAGTGCTTCCAGGCCCTTAATTTGCGCAACCAACACCCATTTTGCTGATCGTCACCATTGACCCTAGAAGAATTATAAAGGTCGTATTTTCTTGCTGATAATGTAAGTCTTGAGCAATTTTTGAAAAATGGGATAAACATAAACACATTGTTAAAAAGCAGATTTTTGTGTTCAGTTCATTTTTTTCTTTAATAAATTACATGCATGAGACAAATCCCAGTTAAAGAAAGGCTCATCTCATGAGTATCTCGGGCAACGCTGCAGGATATTTTTCCCCCTGCACACGCGCACCTAATTTTAGAATGGTTCCCATTTTTCTCTGGTGTTGCAGAAAAGTTAAATAGTGTTTACTGTTGTTTTTTTTTCTTCAAGTAATTTTGTTGTTTTGTTAAGGCAGGATTAATTAGTGAATCATTATTCCCACTTTGGCATGTGAAAATCTGGAGTGTGCTTTTATCCATCTCCCAAGAGTGTGCATTGGCACCGTAGCAGAGGATGTGGAAGAAGTTTTTCAAAGAAGCAGATGTAACAGCTTCGGGAGCATCTGTACTGCTGTGTTTTGCTGAGGGATTCCTACTAAGCATTTCCCATTTCCAGACAGCCCCTGTGTGCTCCTCACAGGTGAGGCCTGCCTTTTTGAAACAAAAGTCTCTCGGGAAAATCATCAGTAAAGGTCATGTGGCATTTCCATTAATTATTGCAATTTCTAACTCCTTCTCTGTTTCTTCCCAAATAAATCAATCTCTCCTGAAGTTTCACATGCTACTTCCTATCTCAGGGCAACGTTTTTCCAAGGAGACTGTGGGTACAGGCAGATGCTGAGCACTGATGGCATAAAATTCTCTTTCCACTAAAGTCAATAACAAACTCCCACTGACTTCAGTGAGTTCAAATCCATTTGCAGGCCTTTAAAGTTTACCTTGGCATTCCTTAAAAAATCTGAAATCCATATTTTTGAGGTCCATCAAGGCTCCAAGAGCTGGACTTCACCATCCCAGCTTTGTTCGAGAGTCTTTGCAGAGAGATTCTCCACACAAGCGGAGGCACCAGAGGACTTAGGAAGGCAATGGAGGGGAGAAGAGATTCTAAAGGGGAGAAGAGATTCTAAAGGAGAGAAGAGATGCATCAGTCACTGATGGGGCTGTTTGTGGTCAGAGGTGGCTGCACACAGGATCCAGTTAGCATCATCTCATAGGGAAAGGGAAAAATGGCCTCTTTTCTGTGATCAGCATGGCTGGAGGGAGAAGAGATTTTAAAGGGGAGAAGAGATGCATCAGTCACTGATGGGGCTGTTTGTGGTCAGAGGTGGCTGCACACAGGATCCAGTTAGCATCATCTCATAGGGAAAGGGAAAAATGGCCTCTTTTCTGTGATCAGCATGGTGAAGTCTGAGTTTCATTTTCACTCCCTGCTGGCCTAACTTTGTTGCTATTTATATCACTAGCCAAACTTGAGACTGTTTGAAAATGCCTCCCTAACCTTTTAAAACTGGCACCAGGGTTTTTATATCACTATTTGCCCTCCACTCCAGGGTCACTTACACAGAAGTGTGTGTAAGAAGCCACAGTAGTGGCTGTGACTACTACAGACCTGGCCACCGTAGGTGAGCTGCTGCCAGCGTGTGATGTTGTTGCTTGACTTGACTCAGTAAACCAAAGGAGAAAATGAAACACAGGTACAATCTGACATTAAACAAGAGGATGCTGATCATGCTCTGAAGGCATGGCCTAATGCTGAGTCTGGAAAGTGCAACAAGTCAGTTCTGTGTTACCCAAATCCCACCTAAACGTGCACTGAATGACCAAGACACTGGAGACACTGCTGCCATGGCACTTTCTGTCCTCTTCTTTTTAGGGAGAATCATTTAATGAGCTCTGGGTACATCAAGACATCTCTGGGAGGAAGAATGAAGATGGACACTATGCTGCTGTCCACTGTCTATTGCCTGAATGCAAAGCAGTTGCCGCAATAACCACTACAGGGCACAGCCTCTACTTCACTCAGGGGTAGCAGACTTCACTCAGGTAGCAGAGGGATTGATTTCTTCCTTGAGCACCAGTTATCTTGGTATCTCAGGGTTAAACCAGATTATAACAAAGCAAACAAAAAAGCCATATCCACTTGTATTAAAAAAAAAAAAAAAAAATCTAAAATTATTCCCATGTGTGAGGTGCTGCTGCATGACACTAAGTGCAGCAGCCAAACCAGTAACAGTTAAATCCTCCGGATCCCCATAAAAATGCACAGTACACAAATACACTGTAAAAGAAATGACTGAATTAGAGGCAGAGATAAGTGAAGGACAACACTGTGCTGCTCTGTGTTCAATATCGTTGCCAAAGTGCTGAGGCTTTTTGCCACTTTCAGATAAAGAGGATTTTTAGAGATTTTCCTCAGTAAAATTTTTGGCAGCTGCTGACTACCTTCTTCTGTCTTGCTGCGTCACTAAGAGCCCAGGCTCTTCACTTCAGTTGTATGTCCCCTGGCTAACTTCCCAAAGAAATGTAGACATTCATTTGTTTTTAAAGTTTAATTTTTACTACTACTGCTAATAGAGAAATCCCTCTGGCCTCAGTGGTGTGTAGGTGAAATTCACTGGCAGTGAAATCTCAACGACATGCTTGTTGACCGAGGCTTTATAACCACAGAGGGTGGAATGCTCTCAGAACACCCTGAGTTCAGCTCTGCTGCTCCGTCCCACCAAGGACTGCAGAAAAGGTAGAACAGAATTTAATAAAATGTCTTATTATACTACAAGTTATCCCAGATTAGGTTGTCAAAGATATCATTAAAAAAAAAAAAATTGATTTCTTACCACTTCTTTTTTTACCCTGGGCAAAAATAACATGTTGATGTTTAAAACAAAGTTTAAATGATTTCCACCCCCTCTGCCCTAGCTCTTCTTTCAGTATCTGACCCTATGGGTTTTAGCCTATTTTTTAGCCTATTTTTTTTAGCCTATCCTAAGATGGATAGATACCTGCCAGAGGCATCCAGACTAGATGTCACTGCTAAAGAGAGCATGAGCCAGTGAGGATGCTGACACTGGAAACCTGGGCTGCCCCTGAGTGTCACTTGGACTCACTGGGCCAGTTTCCCCCATGGAAGACATACTGCACTGTACAGTAAACATAAATGTAAACGAACCTCACAAGTGCACCTACAAGGAACTCCTTTGAGGCAGTTACTTTTCTCATGGTTCTCCCCAAACATTCCTTTCACAATGGTAGTGTGACAGGTGTGAATTCTCAGGAGTGCAAGTGAAGATTAATTCCAAAACCATGTCTCCACCTGGTCCCGGCTTCTCCCTTTCTCCCCGTGCCTTGATTTTCTGTGTCCTATTGAACATTCACCGGGGACGGGACTGTAACCATGCCCACGCTGCCTTGTAACCTTATCTTTCCTCCCACCCTTTGAAAATAGCAACAGAAGAGGTGAAAGCTTTCAAAAACAACACAGAAGAAAGCAGGAGAGGATATTTGAAGGAAGAACCCACACCCCTGTGGAGAGGGGGAACTGATGTGCCTGTGATGTGGCTTTCAACATGTCAGTGCCACAAGAGCACTAGACAGATCTCTGCTGTGTTGCAGTCCTCACGTAGCAAAGGCAAGCTTGTTTTTAATAGACAACATATTGGGAATATAGCCCTGATTAAATCTCTCTGTTCTCTTTCCTTTTCCCTTCCCCTGTGGCTACCTTGCGATCAGTTTGGCAAATCTTAAGGATTACAGATGTAGCAATAGCATAAACAAAAATATGGCACGTTAGCTGCACAGGCTGCTTTGAAGATAAAGACCGACTTCAAATTCCACAATCCTGAGGGCTCTTGTCGCCTTGAAATCTGATTTCAAAGCTCAACACCACTGAAATGTCTTGTTGAGAGTGATGACAGCAGGCAGTGAAGTGTACACTGTATTGTCACCACCTGTGATTGGTGGCAAAGTGCATACTTCGGCTACCACATACTGACTCCCTAGCTGTGGGCTGCCTGTAATAATGCAAACAATAACTGCTGGCTAATTTCAGTCCTGTAAGTGTGGTGATGAAGTATTACATAAACTCAGAAACCATGGGAGTTAAGTGGATGGAGTCCATTTTCACTGTTTTCAAGGGGCACAGGGAATCTTTACTGTCTCAAAGTCCATGGGAAAGAGAAAGAGGAGAACACATTCCTCAAAAAAAATGAAAAGCCAGTAATTAAGGAAAGACCAAGAGGCCATGAGGCTGTAAACACTAATGATTTGCTCAAGGAGGAGCTGTACCTGTGACACTATCTCCAGGACCCTGCCCTTCGGCTGCACAGTAGCTTGTAGGACACTGAACAGGGACAGAAAAAACCACACGGCAAAAGGACGCTCACTGGAACCCCAGCCCAGTTGCCTGGCCCTCCATGCAGGAGGTATGTCCCTTACCTGCAAAGCATCTCACCTTAGGTGTTAAAGATGTGACGGGGAAAGGAGGACACAGAGATGTTCAAGGCCTGTTTTGCTGCCGCACCTCTTTTGTTTAGTTCTCTGAGAGCTGTGGAGGCTGCCAGGGCTCTGCTGCACTAGCTGCAGGTGGAGACACCTGGGTCACAGGATCATGGGATCACAGAATGGTTTGGGTTGGAAGGGACCTTAAAGACCATCTAGTTCCAACCCCCCTGCCATGGGCAGGGACACCTTCCACTAGAAGGGGTCTGTGCTGCCTTTGTCTCTGCACCATGCTCCCCACCATGCCCTGGGGACCAGGGCTCTCCTGGGAGCTGGGGTAATCACATGGCTAGTAATGTTGACCTGACTGTCTATCTCCTCTCCAACAGGTGATGTGAAACTCTGGTCTTTTGCCTCTGATTTCAATTAGAAACAGGATTTCACCCATTCATTTACCTCTCTGTAAATAAATATTAATTATACTGAAGTTTAGTCAATCTTTAGCTGACAAATTCCTTGAAGGTTTCCTGCAGGAGTAGTCCCAGGAAGATAGAACAAGTGTCTTCTGACTAGGTTTTAGTAGAAAAATGCAAGAGCAATGCAGAAGAGTGAAGACCTGCTGCTGGAAAAACTGGCAGATAAGTAGTCCAGGCTATCACTATTGACAAAGCTGGGACAGCAAGAGGTTGAGAGTCACACAATGAGGATAACGTATATCAGCTCATTGGATAATGATCTCTGACCTCTTGCTGATGAGACGAACTTGAACTCATACTTATCATCAAGAGCATGCAAAATACCTAGGCCTAAATGAGACAACCACCCACAACATAGTTACCATTATAACTAAATATTTTTCTTCCAAGGTTAGGAGAGTTACTCCTTCTGAGGACTCCCTAGCTCTGACATAAAGCACCAAAGGAAATGCAGTGCTTCTTCCCCTACATATGAAAGCCACAAAGGTGAAACACAGGTTCCAAAACCTTAGTGATGCCCAGAGGGTGTTGGAAAGCAGGTATTTCTGTTTCATCAAAATCTCCAGAAAGTTACTCAGCACTCCTTTTGATTACAACTGCAATGGGTTTCTTTCTTCCCTACTAATATGATAAATGCATTAGGTGATTTACAGCAGACAAACTCAAGAACCACAGAGTCTGCAATCTACACAGAGATGATGAAGGAAGTAATGCTAAATGTTACAAAAGGAGGCGGGCTATGTTTTTCAGTGTCCTTGCTCTTGCCCCTAGTATTTGATACTTCAGAGAGTTGGAAGGGGCTTACAGAGTTCTGATGTGGCTGGAGGTCCTGTGGCTCTAGGAAGAGGCAGGCTGTGGACAAGGAGGACCATGCACCTGATATACAACCCTCTCTAGTGTTAAACTACTGTGTAGGGTCAAGAAGTGGGGGAAACCAGAGCAGGGGCAGGGAAATTGGGGAAAAGAGGTAAAACCTTCTAAATCTCCTCTCCAATATAAATCTATTACTGACAGCCAAAAGCCTTATGAGATGTATATAGGGAAGTAAAATAATCCTGAAGGTTAAAGCATGACAGAACTGACCAAACAAACAATTTAAGCTGGGAGCCTCGTGGAAGAAAAAATATTTCAAGTCAGTTAAAAGGTCAGCAGAAAGATCTTGCCATTTTGGGAATGTCTGTCCGAGCAAACACTAACCGATCCTTAGAGTATGACTCAGGGGACCATGTCTCATTTAATGTGAGTGAAGGTGGCCAGGTGCTCCATTTTCATGGTGTTTGTTATTCAGCAGCCAACAGTAAATACTGATGATACTAGATATTTTTTAACGAGCAAAGCCAAACAGCAACAGGTTTTGTTTACTACCATCTTCAAGGAAAAAAATTCTTGACACTGAAAGTGCAATGCTGTGCTTTCTTCATTTGTGAGGCATGTTGTGAAGGTCTGCTGGTAGGCACTTTGCACTTCTGCAGTACCCCTGCTCTGCTATGAGGACTTTTGACAAATGTGTGCTGCTAAAGTATCGGTGTCTGCAAACACATGTACTGGTTTAACTTCTGGCACGCAGAAGGACTCCTATTGACTTCCATGGAACTTGCACGTGCATAAGTCTCCCTCATCTTGTAGCTTTAATCTATATTAAGATAATGAAGGAAATAAGCAGAGAGCAAAAATCATTACCGTCTCCCAAAGATAATACTTTAAAATGTAAATTTTGTGAATTTTATCTCTGAAGAATAATAATAGCTAAAGTGGCTTGACAACCAACAAGCTAAACACAGGTGGGTGGAACCTCGAAGTTAATTAACCACTTTATTTTGTAAAATAAATTATTAAATTCTCCAACAAACAGCTAAACTGAAAATCATAGGTTTTTATTAAAATGCCAAAGGTTGTGACAGCAGTCATCTGTATGCAATGAATTTCCCCAGTGTCAATCAGAAAGTCTCTGCCAAAACAGGAAGTGTTACACCAGTTTGCTTAGTGCCCAGGTTGCATTTTATATCTCAAACTATTTTTCCCGTGAGAAAAAGCTGGCATCTTCTCTAAAGAATTTATTCATTTTTACTCTTCTTTGCAACCTGAGATTTTATTATGTTTCATTTTCTTCATATTTTCTTATCTTCCTCTAATAACTAGTACAACACTGGAAGGGAAAACAATTTTCCAGTCTCAGGGGTTGGGAAATCCAGAGCAGTTTTCTTAAATCCTAGTCTATGGCTTGTAATTATGGCCATTTCAAGGTTCCCTAGGAGAATTATTGTCTTCTGAAATATTTTAAATAGCCGGCTGTCCACAGCTTTTCCTTGTCTCAAAAAATGGATATATTATCATTTTAATGTCTACTGCCGCTACTGGGAGCAATAAACCTCAGTCATGTTCTCCCACGGCATATGAATCAATATGAAATAAATAATACTAAAATATGCCCCAGAATTCTTTTACATGACAATCTGAGAATAAAAGCAGTGAACAAGCACTGAAAACCCCAGACTGACTCAACAGCAAAGGTGGGGTTCATCTCACCTCACCTTAGTCATTTTAGTCAGCCAAATGGTCTGGAGCAGTCAGCTAGACGTGCTGTGGAGAGAGGGAAACGCATCTCCAGAGGGAAATTCAGCTCATTATCTTGAGGTAGGGTCCAAACACACTCAGAAGTATCCATATCTCTGTAGAGGGACTTCTGCACAGGCGTCTCTTCTTCACTATGTTGCCTCACTCATACAGCATTGCTTTTGCAGCCATTTCTTTTTAAGGAGAAAGAAGTCGCCGAAGCCCGTGGGAGTGCTGGAGGGGCAGTGCCACTTCACCACGTTACCTCTCACTTTCACATTCAGTGCCTTGACTGCTGTAAGCCAGACCAGTTCTGTTCTCCCTGGCCACCACAGCCCAGTAGCTATGGAGTGGGTGAGGACAGACCTGTGTCCCCACACCTCCCTTTTGCTGCCCAGTATCCTTTTGACTGGAGAAGTGCAAAGCAGCATCTGAAGCTGGAAGTGTGGTTCACCTCGCACAGATCAGGGTCAAGCTGCAGTTTGCTCTTCCAAAGCAGAGATTCGTTTTCACTGAGTCACTGCTTGCAGCTCAGAAGTGAAAACTAATGAGAGAGGCTGGCAGATTTGTCTGCCTCTTTCCAGCAATTCTCCCATCCTTCTAGAAATACAGTCCTGCTCATTGTGTTCGACGCATCCTAACTTTTTCAATAGCTGGAGAATTTAATATTCAGTGGCTTTATCTTAGGAATATTCTAAATCAAAAATGCATAACCACAAGCACTTGTTGACTGCACTGCTGTCACAGCAAAGGTAATGGGCTTGCCCTGTTGCTGTGAGCATTTGCAGGATAAGGTTCTTACATGTAACAGTTTAGTGACAGTCTAGATAGTGACCTTTCTATAAGGAATAAACTAGGAGAAAATCAGTCCTCCTGCTTGACTCGTGCATTGAATCGCTTTAACTGCTGGAGAGGTCTGACAGGGAGAGGGGTTATGTCAATTGTACAGAAGGACCATGTTGTGAGCATTTCAGAAAATGTTGTTTAACAGAAGGACCACGTTGTGAGCATTTCAGAAAATGTTGTTCTTCAGAAGTCCTTTGACTTCACTGATGGTGGAAGTAACGACTCAGAAAGGCATTTGACCCATTTAGCAGATCATAATGCCGTATCACTAAATAACAAGTCTCTGATTTGTAGGGA
>NW_010252448.1:13480-72557 GCF_000690775.1 Eurypyga helias
CCAAAGTAACAGAAATTACTTTCCACACCACACATACACTTTTACCACGTGACTAACACTAAGGTAAACCTGACTGTGTAACCACTGCGGAAAGGGTATGCAGGAAAGTGCTGCAGCTGCTTAGGTGAAGTCACGTAACAAGCAACTCAGCAGTCTGTCATTGTGCCACTCAAAAATACAGTACGCATGACTACTTGCCCCCTTGATGAGCCTTCCCGGCTGTTAAGGGAGAAACTGTGGGAAAGAGGGACCACAGTCAGCTGTGCTACAAGTAACAGGCAGGTTTGGTACTCTCTGTTCAAAGATGGCAAGTGGAAAAAAGTAGCAAGGAAGAATTAACAATTATTTGGGATATGGTGATGGGCAAAATGATTCTTTCCTGTCTTCTTGAAATTCTCCTTTGCCTGAGGAAGTCTGTGTTTAAAATTGGTGTGGTATACTCAAATACTATTAAGCAATGCAGATTAGTCATGGCTTTTTCTGTACTGGAGATTAATTTCAGAAGAATCAGTGTGCTTTATGTTTTAGTAGAAGGATTTACTGCAGTAAACTCATTGAGGCATCTTTTTACTTACAAATTTAAAGTAATGCTATTGCCTGACTAGCATGGATAGGAAATCTTACATTTAGAAGGAGAAAAGATTAAGCTCTCACATGTTCATCCTCAGATGTATTAAGTGCCAGGTATATTCCACCAGGAAGAAAAGCCTGATTTTGCTCAAGGGCTCTGACATTCAAATATTTGTATTTTGGTTTTACTATAAAAATTGCTTTCTGAAAGAATTGTCATTTTCCTACAGATCTTTCTTTTAGGTCAACATTTTGATTATCTGCAGCTTTGTTTGTAGTTTAGTAGTAAAGTGCTTGTTATATACCCAAATTGTAAAGTGAATGTATTAGTAAATTTGCTTACGGCTATAAACATATTGGTGGGGGTTTTTTTTAGAAATATAACCTCTGTGACCTTACTTCAGAAATGCAGCTTCAAATAGAAAAACTAAAGGACACCCCAGTGCGTTAAATTTATCACAGCCTGTATTGTCCCAGATTGCTATTATTTTCACCTACAAGTCACTTAAGAGGAGCTGACCTCATAACAAAATTGTAAGTGCTTTTAAGGTTGTGATTTTTGTTGGAAAACATTGCTAAATCTGCCAGTGGATAAGCTTTGCATTACTCAGAAAGTGATAAATGCTCGCCAGTGAATGCACAGATATTTTTTGAAGGTGCTCTTCTGTCATTAAGGTTTTTATAACTTTGATAAGCTCATATTTTTCAGACATTTGAAGAAAGTTTCATAATCTGAAGAAATATTATCACTGGCTGCTAAAAATTCCATTGGTCATACATTTGTCTGACTCTGTGAACCTTGCCAGCTGTAACAACAAAAACTAAGTATCTGCATAGATATATGTATGGATATATAAATACATTATATATGTACACATACATTACTATATATATAACTCTGCCTAGGTGCATGTATGTGTGCTTGCATACCAGAATAATATTTCTTCTTCTTTCTCCAAATCATTTTCACACTCATGTAATTCCACTTAAGCTAAAGACCTACTGTGCTATGAAGTTAGCATGGTAAAGGATTTTTATATTAGATAGAGTTGGATTGATTCTGGATATATTCAGCCAAAAGACATATTTTTCCTTCATGATGGTGTGCACTGTCATTGCCCAGAATAGTATTTAGCAAAAAAGATTGGTTTAAACAGGTTTCATTTTGGTTTTGTTCGCCAAACAATTGTTTCATTACTAGAGGGACCATTAAGTGAAAATAGTCAGTGGAGAATGACATCCTTTGCTTTGCTAAGGCTAAAGTGTTTCACTTTGTCATTTTGATTTTAAAATTAAAGTTGCTTTGATCAGAGTCTCATTCCCCCCAAAAACAACAAGTACCACTCTTAACTCCAGGTGAATGGGATGACCTTCTGTAGGCTTTCAAAGGCACCTATCTAATTCCATTGTCCATTTGCTGTTGGAATAGTGTTGAAACACTTAAAATTGAAACATAAATTAGAAGAGTTAGAATGGATCCCATCCCAGGGAAGGATATTGAAAAGACTGACAAAGTACAGTATCTTCCAGTCACTGCTCAATAAAGCCAGATACCAGCCTGTTCTGAAATAAAATAGTACTCTGTATATGTGATTTTACAGTAAACTGAACAAAATTGAAATACTTCTTTTGTGGTAATTGTACTTCTACTGTAGAAATGTACTTGTTTGTTTGATTTGCCAAGGCATAGACAGGGCCAGCATTAGATAGTTAAAAGCTGAAACACTTACCAATGTTAAACATTTCAAGTAAACATACTAAATGTTTTAGAATTAGACACACATGGCTATAAAAACAAGCTGGTAGAACATTCCAGGACCATTTTGGAATAAACAAATTGTGTTAAAAATGTGTATGTAACTTCTTGTGTACCCAACCCAAGCATTTTCACACAATCTATATGTCTACTTGACATTACCATCAACCTTTACATTTATGTCCATCATGACACAGAAACACTGTGTCTAGTGCTATGTGTACCCTTGATCTAGGCATATTTTATAATGCCTACAGATACTACAATTTGTCAGTGATGACAGTTTTTTCAGCTAGAATAAGTGTGCGGTTGAGATGCATATATCGCGATTCATTAGGTGAAGTGGACTAGATGGCCTGTTTGTACCTGTGTGCGTGAAAAAGGTAGTGTAAGCCCTAGACCACAGATTATGCCTCCTCAGCTAGAAGACAGGTGATCAAGGCTGATCCTCTGAGATACATCCAATGGTTGTCAATATGCCTGAGAGCTAGAGATGCCAGCTGAGTACCCAGGGAAACTGAGGGAGTAAACCAGGAGGGAGATGATGGCAACTTCCCCAAGTCCCTTTTCTTCACTGTGGGGGAAAGGAGTTGGGTCTGCAGCTAAAAGCCAGATCAGCCTGATGATGTTGGCCTCAGCAGACCTCTGGGGCTTGGGATCCCGCAGCCTTAAAGTCGGCCTGGTAACAGAGCATCCTTAAGGCTTCTCTCAAATTGTTCATGGTCTGCGTGTAACACCAAGGGCATGGGTTGATGTTCCTAGGGTAAAACGTTTAAAAACCTTGTTTATTGGTGGAAAAAACTGCATTTTTTGAGGCAAGGAAAAGGAAATATTTGAAGGGAAACTCTCCAAAGCAAAACATACTTACCTATTTGCACATGAGTAGATAGAAGATACGAGTAATTTCAATTTTTATTTCTTCTGCTTTTTTTAAAAATAATTTAAAGTAACTAGTCATTACTTGTATATTTCTCCTAAGATAATGCTGGGGGAATATGGGGGATGGTGGGACACAGACTAATAGTCACTGAATAGAAAGGCTTCAGCTCGCAGCAGGAAAATCCTCTTCTTTATATGCAGTATGTGTGAGAGAAAAAGAACAGTAGTGATACCTAAATTGAAGTACCCACATATAGCAAAGAATCTAATATTTTTTGCTACTTGGAGTCTGTTTTTATCTATGACAAGAGCTTAAGTCTGATTGTCATAACTTTTCCATAAACACAACTGTGCAAAATTACTTACGAAAGAACTCATTTTATAGGGTTTCATAAGTTTATAGCAAGTTTTTACAACACATTTCCTCCCATCCTTTGCCATGTTCACCTCTAGCTTCACACATATCAAGGGGAATGAAAATTTCTGTCCTGAAATGGATGTTTAGACCTGCATTGGATTCATTGTCTTGCTCCATAAATTGAAGTATTATTTGACTTCTATATGGGTTGCCACTCGCAAGAATAAAAAAAAAAAAACCAAAACCTGTAGTTGTTCTGCTGTATATTTTTGTGGAATGTCTTTTCTAACTCGGCACCACCAGAAAGATTGCTGTTATCAGTGTTCAAATACCAGTCACTCCCTTATGAAGCAAGAAAAGATACACCGAACAGTCCCAGGGACTAAGGAAACTTGGGCATTTCATCAGTTTCAGGGCTAGAATTTCACTGTCAAGCTCACTATCTGCCAGGCCCTCATAGATAAACAGTAGATAGGAGCTCACAACACATTCCTTTCATGTTCACTAATTTCAGAAAGAGACTCTGCAGTCTAACACCAGCACATCCCTTGAAGTCCTATCTCTCAGCTTGTATCTTTGGCAGCCATGTAGTAATTAGTAAAACAGAGCAAAGATATTTTACACCACTCTGTCCACTCGGCTGGGCCGTTAGGAACAAATGCTGCAAGCTTTGGCTGGGAATGGCATCTCACACTCTGTGCTTGGATTATAAATCCTTATTTACATCTGAAATTCTTTTAAATTAGTTAAGATGTAAACCATAACTTCAAACGATAAAGGTTCTTGCTATGGTAATTTATAGCTTTAGGAACTCAGTAAGTTTATCTCCTCTGGATTTAATGGAAGTTTAAGACAACATATTAAAAATGAAATTAAGATAAATAGAATCATGTTATTACTGCCTCCTCTTACTGAAATTAAATAAGATACTGTGAGAACATACAGTTTCTTTATGGCTAACATAGGAGGGTTTGTCTTTACATAACATTTAGCCTTTTTTTCTTGGTAATCTTCATTAAGTGATTGATTTTGCCACCCTCACTCAAAATAATAGGCATGTCACAAATGGTCTCAGTGTTTACAGCTGGCCCATGTCTAAAGTAAAGTACTACTCATAAAGAGCAGAGTGACAGTGAAGGACACACGCCTTCATTGTAAATAGGGCACTGTGGGTCATACATGCATATATTACATAAGAACTGTAATACAACTCTTATATTATACATAGGAGATACTTAGACCTTTAAAGGTTTTACTTGGCTTCATTGACCGAACATTTGTATATCATTAAGCTGAAAAACTTCCTGCTTTGTGAAATCAGTCAGGCAAACACTGTTGCAACTTTGTGTTTCTTGAGTGTTTTCCACAAGATGGAAGATACTAAGGATCTACTAAGTAAGTAGCTTCCATTTCCCCTGATGATTTTGGCCCGAATTATGAATGAGTCAGTGATAGTGCCTGATGAATATCAAAGTCATATAAGGATTATAATTGGAAAAATAGGGTAACTTCCAGCAAATAGCTAATTTGTACATGTGCTGAATATTTCACCCTGAAATTTCGTGGCAAATCTGCCCATGCTGCAGAGGTGGTAAGAAGGAACTAGAAGAGAAATGCGAAAAAATCTTTGAAGTTGTTATAAAGGGAACCTGAAGAAGGGCATTAAAGGAGGCTTAACACTATTTAAAATCTACTTTTATACAGCTAGTGGGTCCAAATTCAGTACAGCTAGAAACAGATACTTTCTGATGGAAGAAAGCTGCATTTTGCTTAGACTACATTGACTTCCATCTGTACAAACTGTTAGAAAAGGTAAGAAACCCATAGCTACTGAAAGCCAAGTCAGTATGCACTCCTAGCTACTGCCACTTACACCACCCTAAAGTTGCAAGGCTACTTTGTCACCCTCTAATTTGGCCCTTTTATTTCTGAAGTGAGTGAGATAAGGGTTCTGTGGAGCCATTCCTTCTAGGTCATCGGGAAGAGCATTCCCCTGGCGAGATGCCAATTCCAAGGTCTTGTCACACCTCTGACTTCTCTGTGTAAATAGTGCAAGAATCTGCATGCTTCCCTTTTATTCTGTGAGACAGGAGAGCAGCAGGATTGCTGGTGTAAACAAGGAGATGGATGAAGCACGATGGCAGCCTGAGTCACTCAGATTCCACTGTCCAGTGTTCATCTAAAAATGCTTAATAATCTCATACCAAACACCCTGCATTAAAAAAAGAAACCTCAACCCGCAGATAATTCTTTCAGCTCCTTCTGATGACTCTAGCCTACAATGGATTGCTCTTTTTATTCCAAATCAGGTCACAGCTGTGGCAGTGAAAATTCTTGTTTCTTCTCTGATCCAGTCCATCTGAGCAAGGGACTGTACATTCAGATCTGCAGGAAAACCTTCAATACTGAAAACAGGAAGCAAGACTCAGTGACTACTTCGTATATCACTTGCCCCTCACTACCATTAGGTAGAACATAAGGATACCTCATCTACAGTGAAGGAGCTTGCCATGATCTTCCTGTCATTTGTTTACTGTCTGTTTTAAAGTATGGAGCAAGACTGGAGATAAAATCCTCTGTTGAAGTTTAGAAACACTATTCCCGATCTTATTTGAGTCATTAAAAGTCTTTGACTGTCCTGCTTTCACAGGGGAGAAGGGAGATGTTGCTCAGGATGGCATCATGCATTTTCTACTGTCTGCTCTGAACATAGCACTGATGGTGGTCTGATAGGGTGGATCCAGAACAATTTTCATATTAAATTCCAGACTGTGAGGGTCTGATCAAGCTGCTCATGACATGTAAAGGATCCCCTCTTGAGTCAGATGATGAATTACAGCCTCGCTAAAATCTTGCTCATCTGAGGAAAAATAATCAAAGCCTTTTACAGTAGATAGTAAATAAATGTTCTTTTCATGCTGTTATTACAAGCAGGTCAACTTCATTATCCACATCAGGGGATGAATAAGAAGGAATAGTTTCCAAGAGAAAACATCTCAGCTAAACCAATTATATATGTCATAGCTGGCAAAAATAGAATTGTGTCTGATGAGTCCCAGGAGAACTTAATTAAACCATCACACTCCACTATCCATCAGTCAATATCCTCCACCAACAGTGTTACTTTAACCCTTCCAGTTAAAGGAATGTCCCTGCCTGTGGAACCTCCTGCTTACGCCTTTACGGATTTTGATCTCTCAGCTTTCCTTTATAGCGTGGCAGGCATGCAAACTAAAACTAAGGAATGTTTTAGATGGTGTTAATCACTTTAAAAAATAAAAAAGAATACTTACCTAGGGAAGTAGTCACTTATTATTTACCATATATTATTTATATTATATTTAATATTCATTGTGTGCGCACTGTTGACACATTTTATACTTAGGAGATACCTGTGAATACACGTCACATACCCATCTACTATTTCCTATTCTTTTATTCTAAGAGGTGTCAGTTTCAAACCAAAATGTAGGTTGTCTTGAACTCACAGTTTGTCACACCACCATTCTTCACTTGCCGTTCCCAAGGTGTTAGGTCTGCTTGAAAACCTTACGGAAAAATGCTTAGTAAATGAAACTTCTGGTGTAAAGCAACAGCTATCTCGTTCCCTGGAGGCTTTTTCTGTGGGCGTTTGGAGAGTGGAGTGCATCCAGGTAACAGTTTCTCTGAATCAGTTGCAGCACTAGCACAGGACACAAGGGTGTGATGAGATGGACTTTAAATTATGAGTTGGAAGAAATTACGGGTATACATAGAACATATCCTTAAAGTGGAAGAACCTTAGGTCATATGCTTCATAAAGACATAGTTGGATGACTTTTGTTCTCAAATTCACTTGTTTGGTGGACAACCAAAATGTAGAAGGAGATATATAAAGACAAGCTATGTAGTCAGCTACTACCACCTTCCTTAACATTATAAAGCCCAGAGAATCAAGGTGAACCTTTAATGTGAAGGGAGGGACATTTCTGTCACATTTGACTTCATATCAATCAACCGATTTAAGGCTAAGTCCCAACAGGCAGAAGGGGAAGTCATTTATGGCACCAGGCATGATATGTGAGGTGGCATAGGAGACGGAATCTTTTCTTTCCTGTTTGAAAGAAAGTAATCTGATTGGAACTGCTGTAAGAGGAAAGTGGGACATTTTTACATCTAGAAATTAAGCCTATTAACACTGGGCTATGCTCCTTTATTTCCAGTGTGTTGAGTGAGAATCATTCCACTTTGTAAAGTTTATCACTTAAAATGCATTAACACTATTCAAGTAAATCTTTGTGAATTCACAACTTCCATTCTGCTTCAGTAATGAGGGAACAAGCCTGGGAAGCCCGGGGCTGAGTTCTGCACTCTGTCAGTATCTGGCACTCGTCTCTTAATGAGGAACCTCACAGACTCTGCTATTACGGCAGAAGGAAGGAAGTGCTAAAATTTTCAGCAATAATAAGGCATCTCAAACTCTCTGGCTTATGGAAAAGGTCTAAACAGCTACATCTTGGTAACATTAAAATATTTTTATTAGGAAGAGAAATTGATGGGAAATGGGTTGAGTTCAGCTGAAGCCTAGTGGTAGAGATTTTTCTATTTCACTAGCTGAAAAAATCCTCAGTCTTGCAATATTTAACTATTGCACACATTTCTTTTTGGTCTTCAGGGAAATATAACCAGCTTTAAAGCAACACTGAAGTATAATTTTGTCTGCAAAGGTGATTTTATTAAAGTGGCACCTTCTTATTCATTTTTTTCCTCAGAGGGCACATTTTTTACTGTTTTTTCTTACTTTCAGTGCTGTACTGCTGGCAAGATGAAGAGAGCAATATCGGGCATCAAGCTGATGCAATTCAAGTAAAACGGTTCTGCAAATATCATTGACAACATCATTTGGTCAATCGAGTGTTTGCTACTGGAAGAAACAACCTTACAGAGCAGAATTTACCAATTGTTTGGCTGGATGTGTGTTTGTGGGAAGGGAGTGGAAAAAAACAGTACAAGGAGGGTACGGCATTTTTCTATCCTGTTGGCCCAGCTTTAAGAAAGGACAGCCATTAAACTGCTGCTATGCCGCCTTCTACAGAGTAGATTTTCATCTCCTTTTTGGGCAGAGAAATCAAACTCACAGAAATTAAGAACTACCAAAAATTAAAGCTTAACACTCAATCAATAAAAACATGAATATTATTTATTAAAGAGCCATTGTCCCAAACATTCAAGGAAAAGCTTCCAGTCTTTATGAAGCTACTTTTTCCTGCTTTGGTGTCAGAAGTCTGCTTTAAATGCATACATTACTGCTACTCCTGAGAGAGAAAACATGAAGTCTGGAGCTACCTAAGTCCAAAAAAAAAAAAAGCATCACTACATCTAGCTAAACCCCACTCAACAACATAACCTCTCGTATCATTCTTGTGCAAGACAACATCTTCCTGTCCGAGCAAATCTTAGTTTGAATCTGAGCACTCTGTAATTTTCCTAATAGCAATTACCATGACTTTTCACCCTACAAACTGCCTGAGCACTTTGGAGAACAGCCACAGCGATTTTGTCCTGAGAGCGGCAGACTAAAAACACAGGCTCAGGCACTGTGGAATCTGGAGTGAGGTGTAGGATTCATGGTGCTGATCTGGGCACCTATACCTGCTTTTTACTGAATGCAGGAGAATTAGGTCCCTGAGTGAAACACATTAACCTTGGAAATCAAAGTGCCAGAACATTTAAAACTGTTTTTCCTGTAAGCAGGTTGTATGGGAGGACTGGAGAGTTTCCTCTTGAACAGAAATGTCTTCCCTAAGTTCCTGTCCAGTTGGCACTTAAATCTTCCCCTGAATCTGGCCTTATTAGAAGTGCTAATTAAAAATGGCACAATACAGCCTGGCATAAAGCTACTGTAAGTCAACGAAAGGCTCTGCAGAATCAGATTTGTTTTGCTGATGGCTGTCATCAGCTGCATTGGGCAGGTTCCCCGAACACTAGCGAAGTTACAGAAAGCTTCGACCCAGATAGGAGGGACAGGTTGGTCCTAAAAGTTTCTGCCCATGAGAAAGTTCACAGCTGTGGCCCCTAACTGAGAAAGCCCTTTCACCAGTTGTAGAGTGTTTAACCTCGAGAACTGACAGTGAGCGCGGCATAGCTGATCCCGGCTAATGTGACGGGGTAGAGGTTGAGAGGCAGCCTTTGAGATAACACCTCACTATCGTTGGCGCATTAAAGTGCGGGAGAGCTCACCTCTCTGAGCACTGTTTCTAGTGGTCAGCAAATGCAGCGCAAGATAAAAGAGTAGCATCTGCTTTTTTACTTCATGGTATGGAAAAACATACACTAATTTCTTCAGAAAGAAATAGGGACGAACCTCTTGGAACAGCCTTCACATAGTCTCAGAATAGGTTTTAAGCAGCATCTGAAAAGGCAAAGAGCTTTTTTTAATACTTTGGCTAATGCTTTAGTATAAATACATGAGCACTGGTTTAGCTGTACACTAACTGTTGCATTATTAATAATTTTTAAAAATATTTTTTAATGGGAAATTAATGACAATGAACAATTCATCTGGACTTTTTCATGAAATATCAGAAGACCCTGGAGTTCAGGTATCTTCATAGTTAAAACCCTCATTTATGCTCCTTTTTACTGCTAAGAAAAGTTAAAATAAGTTTTAGGAAAACAATACTCCCTGTATTTAAAAAAACAAAACAAAACAAAACAAATTTCTTTCCCCCTCTTCTTCACACCCCTTTCCCAAACACATTTATATTAAAATTTAAAAAAAAAGAAAACTAGAATATTAAATTTATACTGAAGTAAAAATGTAAATGAAGAAAAAGTTAGATGCAAAAGAAATTAAGAATTTGCTCTAAAAATTAAGCCCCATCATAACAGTGGAAAAAGGAGGAAAATTAAGTAGAAACAAAGACAAGGCTTTCAGATAATTAAGCATGTTTCAAAACCAGAATTAAAGATTCATTTAAAAGCAAACATTCTTAATTTTTTGTTTGTTTGTTTCCAAAGCCAAGAAACAGACGGGATTAATTTTCTTATAAAAAATGTACATAGGAAAGATATTAGACCAACTTCACATGGTTCACGAACCTGAGAACCTCTATTTTCTGCATGTTACACCTTATTGTTCCCAGTACTTTTGCAAATTTGCAGAAACAACTTGGCTTTGCTCCAAAACGACCCCAGCTTGCTGCAGAGATACGCAGGTTGCTCTGTGTAACACTCAGCCTGCCAAAGCCCCAAGGTGTAGCCGAAACAGGCTGTGCCCCATAAACAAGTGCTGCTTCAGTTGTTTCACTTCTTGCTGTGGCAGGGAGATTATTTGTGCCTTGGTATATCCATGAGAAGTTCCTTCTTTGGTTGAAGGCAGAAACACATACTGTTTGGGGTAATCCCCATTGCTTGAGGATGCAGAGAGAAAAGCCTTTGTTACTTTCTAGGTTCAATTTTCCACAGCGCCAAGAAAATCTACCTTTGAACTCTATAAAAGCGGATAAAATTTTGGCAATGTGAGTGGAACTGTAAAACAAACAACATGCTCAGCATGAGTTAGTATGTGTCCTAGTTAAAGAAAATGGAAAATAGGAATGATAAATGGACAGTTAGGCAAATAATCTCTTCTGCCATTGTATAAGAAAGGACAAAACAATTTTAAATATAATGTTCAGAAACATGATTAATATCCATGGTAGTGGCATTTTTTCCATGACAGCGAAGAGAAAAGTGCATTTGGCTGTCACTGCTGAGAAAGTGACTGCAATGTGCAATACCTGCACTATACAGACTAAAATGGAGCACAATTATTCAGTGCAGGTGCTTTTAAAATGACACTCTGCAAAAAAATCTCAGGAAGGATTTTGGTTTGCTTTTCATGGTCAAGACTGCTGTTCTACTGGAAATTAATGGGACGCTGAGTTTGGGATACAGCCTCACCCACTGTGTTCACAAAGAAATATGACCTGAAGTTCAAGAAAACAGTATTCTAGATGCGTTGTACTGGGGTAAAATTTGTAGTCCATGGGCCAATAACTGAATACACTTAGAAATTACATTACTCTATACAATTATTGTAAGCTAAAGGAAGTAACATTTCTTCTTTATCTTCTCACTGCTTATTTTGTACAATTTGCTCTTACGCTTGTGTCTTCTGCATAGTGCTGAATTCTGCTAAGAAAACTTCAGAACTTTTTTGCTTGTTCAAAAGTTATTTCTCAGCCTTATCTACTCAACATAACCTACTTGGGTGAGAATAGCTTTTCTGCAAGTACCCACGTTCAGTTGTGTTTTATAACTGGCCTATATTGAGCTGAAATGACAGAACCTTGGAGTCATGTAGAAAAAATAAATGGAAAGATGATACAGCCCAAATTAAACAGCCCTTAAAAATATCTAGCAAATGTTTGCCGAAGAAATGCCATTTCTAATAACAGGGGCAAGAGGGTGACTAGAGAATCCAGAGCTGTATGCAGAAGCTACCTGAACAGAACAAATGCACAAGCCTTCATAGTCACTCCGTGCAAACCAAGAAGTAAATTCTTCATTGTTTTCTTCCCTGGTAGCTGGCTCATTACAATATGAAGGACAAATAGCTTGTGATTTAGAGATGCCAGTCTTGCGGGAATAAATGCCTGAGAATAGAGCTGATCATTTAATCCTGTGTGAAGCAAATTAGCTGAGTGGTAAGAGCAGATGAGCTCATAATTTAAAAAAAAAAAAAAAAAAGTAGGAAAGTATTAGTTCATTGTTTTCCATTCTCTGTTGTCAGAGATGCCAGTGCCTAAGCCAGCCTCCTTATGAGTAGAGGTAGCATATTGAAAACACTCAAAACTGTCAGAGAAAGCAAACTCTGCCATTTCCCAAATTGGGATCTGGATTCTACCCAACAATTTTGTTCTGAATCAGAAGCAAACTCCCACATCTGGTGCACTAGCAAGATTATGAGATCTTCTGCCTCATAAATACATGTGACCCCAAGAAAGCCAGTAAAAAATTCTCCCTAAACTTCAGTCCAGGATTTTTTTTTTCATTAATTTGAAGATGCCAGAGTTTTATTTCACTGAGTAT
This sequence comes from Eurypyga helias, assembly GCF_000690775.1. NCBI lineage: Eukaryota > Metazoa > Chordata > Aves > Eurypygiformes > Eurypygidae > Eurypyga > Eurypyga helias. Next base: position 26,098 of record NW_010252448.1, read on the forward strand.
TCCTGAAAGTGAGAAAGCAGAAGGGAAATGTATTGCAGAAACATTACCACTTCCAAGCTGTGTACTATGTCTGCTCTTAACATAATTTTTCAGAGGTTATCTGGCACAAAGCAATACATATCGTTAAAGTTTTCACAAAGCTTTTCAAGCAGTCCAGAACTCTTCTTGTCCTTGCTTACAATCACTAATACACACATATGCATGCACTGCATGCAGAAAGAAATCTTTTTGTCCATGGCAGTCATGTAGTCACCTGCCAGCAGTCCTCGAAGAAGCTGGGATAGTCATTGCATGTGTCACACAAACAGTTGGCCTAGCCTCCTTCATTTGCTTATGCAAGGCCTGACTGATAGAGAATTTTGCCTTTCCTGAATCTTCATTATTACAGCCTTTGCAAGTTCTCAGGAAGACCTCACAAACTGTATTGGCCCAATGGAGTAATGGACTTGTCTTTGAAAGCCTCTGAATCACTTTCACTCTGATCAAGTATGCTTTCGAAAAGTACTGATTTTTTTACTTTGGACACCCTTTGTTGCAGTTCAGAAAATTCCAGTCTCTTTCACTGTGTTTGGGCTGCAGACTGTCTCCAGGTCCTCCAAAGACACCGGCCTCCTTACATGGAAGATCTTGCAAAGCTCCAAGAACTTGCAGTAAGTATATTTGGGTACTTACCTACTTCTCCACTAGTATAGAAATTGTTGCCCTGGGTCCAGATCTCGAGCTTCTATCCAGTTGATAACTGGTCTTTGCCATTGCATGCCTCATCCATAAAGAATGTTGGACTCCAAACCAGCAGATCATTTGCATTCTCAGAAGTATTTCTCTTCCATTTCTCCCTTTTTCTATCTCCAGCCACGTTTCCAATGCAGGCTACATTTGCTTTTTGTCTTTTCTTTCCCAGTTTTAGTTGTGATTTCCATTGATCCTTGGGTTCCTGTTTTTACTTTGTTTATAATGTTCCGTAGCATCTAAAATGTGCAATGCTCTTTGGAACACTTCCATGTAGCATGATCTTAGAAGAGGGTCTTGAATTGACTATTTGGTTTGCTTGCTTTTTTATTAATTTCTGCTTTACTCAGGAGCTAAAGGAGGGGCTATATTTCAGACTTATGACAGCATGCTCTGAAATGTCAGAAAGCCACTTTCTTAATGATACTAGATTGACTGCCACATTGTATAACACGTGTTCCAAGTATCATAAAATGTGACTGTAGTCTAGTACCTTGTCACCTACCTGAATTTAACCCACAGATGGGAATAAGTTATCACCACAAGAAAGTGGTGAACAAGAAAGTTATTGCATTGTACTGAAACAAACCCACCTCCTTACAATGCTAGATATAGTTTCCTGCAGTTTTCAACCACATGATATGGATAAGAACAGTGAAGAAGGAGTGGGTTTCAACATTTTGTAATGAGAATGTCTTGCAGACTTGTATTAAGTTGGCTGTCATGGCCTGAAGAGTCTCCCTGGCGTATTTTAATTGCTGATAAAAGATTGAAAGCAAATTTGATGCAATCAGCAACAGTTAGAAGGCAGACCTCCCTTAAGACATGAGATTGAAAACAAGGAAACTGGAGGAGGGAAAAGGCTTATTAGACAAGTTTGTGCTTTCTAAATTCTGGTTTCCTCTGGAACCTCAGCATCATATAGACAGTTATGGAGAACTAAGATAAAGCGGAGAACTGGAACTGTCTTGTAAGCTAGGAACTACCCCAAATATCATACAGAATCTCCATCCCAGCTGCACTTCACCCACCACTACCACCATTGTTTGTGAAGGAGTCTTCAGACTGTTGAGTTTAGAGCTTCTCACTCTTGTCTTGTGGAAAGGGAGCTTTTAAAGCATATAATGGATGTAAGGGGCCAGAAAACTAGCAACCGTCTTACCTCTTGTTTTTAAGCTGATGACTGAGGAGGACCCAAGAGATCTCTAAGACTCTGAAAGACTTATGTAGGTAGCCTTCAAAATCCATGCTGTCAAAGTCAGATAGATGTTTGTAAATCGATTTATGAGTAAGTGGCTTGTCCCATTTACCAATGTAAATGCAAAGTGGTAGTTCTGTGGCAATAAACACATGTACCCAAAACATATATTTATATTTGGTTCTATAGATCCATAGCTTAGACTCACATAGCCAGATATCACAATATTTAGTAGCTCTCTCTCAAATCAAGAACATGGTCCCTCAACACAGATGAAGTAAACAGGCTGATATGGGATGCTCCATGGGATTTTCTGGTAAGCAAATTGGCAAAACTTCTGGCTTCTCCCTGATCAACCCACACTTTACACGTGGTACTTGGTTGTTTACTGGGGCTAAACCATAATAACATTGCTTCATTTTGTTGTAAATATAACCCACCATGCAAACTACCCCAAACTGATTTTGTATGTTTCGATCAGTTTGGGCAACAGATCTGCTTCCGTTCTCACTCAGTAAGAGGTGCCAGCAACCTGCATTCCCTGTGCATCAGAATAGATGACTCCACACAGAAAATACACGCTGCCTTACTCACCTCAACAGCTTGAAGCTAGAAGCAATCCATTGGTGAGAAGCAAAGTCTTAACTAAGGTAGATTGCAAATATATTTCGGTTGCTGCACAGACTAGACATGTTCAAAACATTAACAAAAACTCAGCTGTGGAAAACTTTCCAAGTTCATTTTTCATCATAAATTGCCAGGCTAGGGCAGGTCTGTCAGAAAATTTCCTTACATTTGCAACTTTTCAGGCAAAGCCACCCAGTGCAGTTATACATAACTAAAGAAGCAAGTGGGTTTGAGTATTTTTAACATAAGGCAATATCAAACTCTGCCATGCCAATGTTACTTTTCAGCTAAAACCAAAGCTTGATGCAAACTGGTGTATAATAAAGCCAAAAGAGATATTTAAACACATGTACACAGTAAAAACAAAGTTCTACACATATGTAGACTGAGTCAGCATGCATGCTCACTTTGGAAAGGACAACATACACTTGTCTTCATTAAACCAAGCTGATTTCACTGTTTGAGACTTGTTTTGTCATTTAGACCACATTTGTCTGATTTATTACCACAAAAGAAGGTGATTCTGTATCTGGGAGAGGTTCTTACATAGTTTGGTAGGTTTTGAAAGTGTCATATAACAGAGTGAGATAAACTTCTATATCAGTATTTATCAAAAGTAAAAAAAAAAAAAAAGGTATTAAAACAAAGCAATACAAAAGGAAACCTTAAACAAGGGGTTCTTGACATACACCTCATCAAAACTTTGCAAGTGTGGCCAAATAGTTTAAAACAGTAAAGAGAAAAAGAAAACAGTGAAATTATCTATTAGGACAAGGACAAATTCTGGTCATTTCTTTTGGCATTTTTGAGATCATGAATCTATATCTATAGCATGGAGTATGGTTGGGTTTGAAATACGTCTTGTTTTTCTGTGTCTAGTCCATGAAAAGTATGTGTTGTCATTGAAAGTGTGGGGCGGCTATGGAAAGACAAATCAGAGGGAGGTAAAATGGCAAATGAGAGTTATGGGAGGTTTTGTTGGTGGGGTTTTTTTTAAATGCACTGCTTGTTTTTCTACGAAGTCTCACTGACTTGTTAACTGCTTAGGTTGCCTCAAGGGTGTCATCAATTAATTGAACTCTGGCCTTCAGGAATTTGATTGATAGGCAGGTGATTGAAACACAGACTGTCTCACCATTAATGACCTTTCCTAGAATGCTGGCTATTACTCAGCACCCCAGAAAAACTGCAGTGGTGATAGAAGGGTGGGTTTGATGTCTGGAGGTGTCGGTGTCATGCTTGCACGATGCTCTGAAAGCTTTGTATTTGAGAACGTATAAAAGAGCTGTAAGGCACACAGAAGGTTCTCTTCTCAGAAGAGATCCTGTCTCTGCCTGCACAGACAGCAGCTGTGTAGCTTGTGAGATCCTGTACTGCTTATGATTCTTATCTGGACTTCAATACACCCAGCTAATTTTTGTTAAGGCTTAAAGCTCCCTTAAAATTCTTGACTAAGTAATAATAAATTAGGCACTGAATAATCCCAGTAGGCAGGCTTATCATGTCCTTGCTAATGCTTCACAGCAAAGATGTTTACCTTGTAAACATCTTGGTTTTTTTATATTCAATAGGCTGTATTTTGAATAGTTAGAGCAGCCCTCGCCATGGTTTCAGCCTGTGCTCTGTAGCAGTGGGAGTCAGCATAAACCAGAGAGCATTCCCAGCAAGATGTTAATAATATGGCTATGGGTGCTCTGTGCCAGCTGGCCTCAGAGCTGGGGAATGGTCCCAGGCACATTTAAGTTGCAAGTGTAGATACAGCAGGTCAGGGCAGCCTTAACACAAGGCCAACCATGACCAGAGATGGTTGGGCAGAATCTATTACTCTAAAAACCTGTATTTTTCTAACCAAGAAAACTAGGAAGATGCCTATGTATAACCCCATCTAAATCAGCCCTTTACTTCTCTATATGCTGCTGTGTATTGGCAAGCTCTACCACTCTTGTGCTTCTAGTTCTAATCCTGGATAAACATCAGGTATGCAAAATTATTTGAAAATGGGAATAGCATGGCACAGCATATTTCTTTGAAAAGCAAAGACTTTCATTACTTCTTATACAATTTCAAGCATGTGTATGGTTGGCTGTATGGGACTGAGAAGATCATGTTAACATTGCTTCTTTGCCCCCCACCTTATTTATATTATTCTTCAAATCCAGTCAAGAATCTGCCGTCCTGATTCATGTTGACACAGTGGGGCTATGATCATATTGCTGTTCCTAAATCAGGACAGCATAATGGTGAAGACACTGGAAAAGTTCTCTTCTGCCTTCTACTTCCGTGTTCTGTGCTCCAAGAAGTAAAGCATCATGTCCTCTAAAACAGCAAAAGCAAAAAATACGTTACTCGTAATCATTAGACCTGTGGTTTTAATGATTTAACTAACTAGCCATGAGCCACAAGCAACCAAGAAGAATGTTTTTCCCCTACAAGAAAGCATTTTTATAACAGATAAACACTGCCTTGAGCTCAAATTTTCACACACTGAGCAGTAAATTGAATTATATAGTGCTGGAGAGCTGGCTGGATTTCTTAATTATTTCCAGACTTGTTAACTTTGGGAAAAATGGGAGAAAGAGAAGAGTGTGTGGGGAAGGAGTGGGGCAGGTCATTCCTGGGGAGCAGTAGAAGAGGCCAACACATACACATAACCTTGCTGAATTTCCCAGAGAAACATAACATACTTTTTTGCCACTGCTACTGAAACTATGGAGCAAATGTGTAAGGAATGAAGGACTTTGACTTCTTGTCATCCTTGTTCCTGGACTACAGCAAGTCCCATAGCCTGTACCCTTGGAAGGCAGAAAAAAAGAAAAATTTCCCTTTTTCTTACCTATGTGGGAAAATGTGGGAAGAAACGTTATTTTCTTCTTCCCTTTCTCCTCCCACAGTTTTTGCAGAAAGGAGTATTGATAATAGCATCAAACCCCAAATCCCGACATTTGAAGGGGATTTTAACCATCAAACTGCTTATGTCCAAGACAGGAGCAATTCATTTCTCATCATAGTTTCACCACATGGGGAAACTTCTGACTTAAAAAAATTACTGATATCAACCCTTGATTTTATGGTTGAGTGTTCTTGATGTGAATGAGAGGTCAGCAGGCTTCTCCCCCTCATTGTTTTTTCTGTATACAAGGACTTTCTGAAGGTTTATGATGTCACCTTTAACCCAAGTTATAAATACACAACACTGAGATCATAAGACACATTAATTTCCTGCTCTGACACTACACATTTTTGAAAATCTGGGTGAGATATAAACATATAAACCAAAATTCATTCCCATTTTAAATACATTTTCTTCTGAGTTCATCCTACCATGTTGGCAAATATAGAACATTTATTATCAATAAACACAGTAAAACCAGAAGGCAATGTCCATGTAAAATTGTACTCCTAAAATATCCCTATGATTAGTCACAAGAAAATGGACTCTAAATTCTCAGTATAGATTGTAACACACATGTAAATGCTGCATGCTGCAAATACTTGGCATTTTTTTAGTTAGGAAGAGCCCCATTGCATTCAAGTAAACTGTCTGTATATGCTGTTAGGTACAAGAACTGGGGAAAAACCACCTTCAGGGAACCCCAGAACATGTGATTTTGGTCATCCCATGTATATTTGCAAGTTTGGGCGGGGAATGTTGAATGGCTTTGTCTGTGAAAATATTTTTCCTGGCTTGAATTTGTAGAAAAGAAGAGAGAATAATTATTCTGACTTTCACCCAATTTGTTTCCTATATTTCAGTTGTTTCCTATAGCTTAACTTGCATGTGCCTGAGATTTTGTTTTGTATAAACTCAGTGTTTTATTCAGCGTGTTTTTTTCAGCTTCCTTTTGAGGAAAAATTATTAAATAATAGCAAAGCTATAATATGCCATTTGTTTACACAGCCCTAATCATAAGTGCTTGCCAGATTGGAGCCCACCTAAGTGAATGAAATGATCCAAGTGTCATTAGGTCTTGAGTTCTCACTTCCCACTGAGGGTGCCCAGCAGGTCTGAGAGTCTCTTGATTGTTCTACGCTCTGAGATTGAGGGAGAGTAATGTTGGTCCAAATTTTACACCAATGATGGTTTCCTGAACACAATTAAGAAGCTTTGTACTTCTGAAAACCAGCCCTAGAAATTTGCTTTAAGGATATCCATATCTGCTCCAGATGCGAAGTTTAAGTTATTAATTTCTTTACCCGCTCTCAGATTCTTCCTTGTTACAAAATAACTCTGCAAAGTATGAAAGACATACAGTCACTGCTAAATCCCTAATTTGCTTTTTAACTTTCCATTTTTTACAATTTTCTTGTGTCTGCTGTGTATTCATTCACTCCTTGCCTGCTTTTCTAGTCTGTGCACATTTTTCTCATCTTAAGAGATTGTTGAAGCTGATTTAAAACACAAAATAGAAATGGACTTTGATTTTTGTTAAGTGTTTGCTCCTTAGCTTGTCAGCAGACTCCTCTGACATAATAGCTTCACTTTGCATCAGTAACCATTTCATGCTGGTGATGAACATCTTGTAGTGGCCACAGAGAGCTTGTAAGATACCAGGGGAGCAGACTGTCAAATATATTTAAAGGTAAGAAGTCATGTAAAGCAGTCCTAAGTTTAGTCTTCTGTTTTGGAGATAATGTCTTATGTTAGATTGATTACATACAGCCTGAAAAGTGTGGCTCATGCATCCACTCTTGCTGTGTGCTGAAAGATAAAAATCCCATTTGCTGTATTTTATATTGGTGGTCTTTGACACTGGTAATGCAGATCTGTATGTTCCTTGTAAATCACAGATATAATGACTGCCAGATAACAACTCACTTAACTGCTGAATGAAGTGTTTCTTAGCTGGAAACTGAGCTATACCATGTTCATGATCTAGTGACTTAAAACACAGAGCACTGGGTGAGTCACTTATTTGTATCCCCTTTAAAGCACACACATGCAGAACACTCTGTAGTATGATGCTGTAGTCATTATCCAACATGACTTGTTAGACATGTTTCTGTCCTGTACTTCAGCTGAACGTGTCTGTTTGTCCATGTTCCTCTACCATCATCCTCAGCATGGCATCCAAGTACTCTATGAACATCCAAGACAAGTTATAGCACCTGCCTGGAACTTGCAGAACAGCACAGGGCTGCTTTCCCTCTCAGAGTTTTGCATTCAGCAGATAGGGCTGCCACCAAACCAACAGCTTCTGCACTCATTTCTGAGCCCACGGTAGTTACTGCCCATCATTCAAGGAGTAGTCATCCTACTGCAGTAACAGGGCTGCCAGGGCTTCTCTGAAAGGTTCCCTCCTGCCAACTTCCCTCTTGGTTCCCTCTGTCCTCCTTCATAAGCTATTTTGCTATCTGAAGTCTCTGTAAGACAGGTATTGTTGTCAGGTATGTCTGCAGCACTAACATACACCTACACAATACTCTAAAATTGGTCTTTCTGAGATCTGATTTATTAATTATTTTAATCAAGAGATACTCAACCCTGCTGCATCTGCAGCACTTATGCTTAGTTCCCATCTTTGCTGAAGGCCTCACACCATTCTTGCTAGGCATGGAGCTGGTAGTCCCCGGCAGATAGATGGATATCCTTACACAGACTGCTGTGATGGGCTTTGCAGGTGAACAAGTGTTCAGCCAATGCCTGGAGCAATACTTTTTTTCTGTCCTTCCCCAGAGAGCCGTATGACCCTTTCTGAGCAGACGAGTAGTGTCCCTCAAGAAAATCCTTATCCTTGCATTGCCACCATCTCTTCCCCTCTTTTCCTGGTGGACCATTCCCTTGCCGAGCAGTCTCTTGACCACGCACAGTTTCTTCTCAACATCCTCCACAAACCACCAGCCCCGGGGAGAGGCCTAAACACAGCCATCTGCTCAGAGACATCCACACGCATCTGCCTCCTCAGTGAGGTCTGTGTATGACCATCTCCTCAGGGACACCCACACACCACCCCGTCCTCAGAGACGGTCGCGTGCAGCCATATCCCTAGGGATACCCGGCTGTGGCTCATCTCCAGGAAGGACCATGTGTGGCCCTCTCCCCAGTGAGGCCCAGATGTGTCTGTTTCCCCAGCAAGGCCCACACATGACCAGCTCTCCACCAAGGCCCGTGCATGACCATCTCCCCAGTGAGGCCCAGGGTGCCTCTGCAGCCATGCCAGGTGCAGCTCAGAGCAGCACACAGCGGCACTGCTTGGGGTAGGGTACAGCAACCATCTGGCAAAATTTACAGCCAGACCCAAATCTGCAAGTATGCACATTTCTCAGGCTTATTTGAAACTTTGCTTAAAGCGTCACACATGGAACTGCACAGGACTTGGCAGAGGCAGGTTATGTAATATATAGTCATCCATCTGCCGCCTCCATGAAAAGTGCTTACTCGGATGTCTGCCGGGCGGCGGGCGGAGGCTGCGCTACCCAGAGGCTGGCTACTAAAAACAGAGCTATTACTTATTGACAGTGACAACAAACCAGTAAAATCTCTCTGAACCTCCTTTTTTTTGTGGTTGCCAAACCTATCGCGACTTGTGGGGAGCGGGAGGAGGGTACGCCAGACGACCAAATGAATAAAGCCGATCTAAATGGGTTTACTTTGCACGTCTTCATCTGCCAACAGCATTGCTTGAAATGAAAGCAGGGGCTTGAGCACGCCAGACCTGTCCATGACCTGTAACAAAGGGGATCCCAGACAGGACTGCTTGTGGTGCTGTCTGAAGCTCTGGGAACTGCTCTCCCAAATCATGCAGACACCCCAAGAGAGGCCGTGGCATGCTGTGGGCATTAGCTGTACCCTTTGCTGCCCCTCTATGCTCCCCACTTTGCCAAGCCCCTGACGCAAAATGGACAAACATTTATTTGCCTTAGATCCTATGGTGTGAGTGTTTAGGCCCAGAAGGTGACAGACGTGTAAGTTTATTTTTTAAAACACCAAGATATTTACAGAAAAAATACAGCTCCTCATCTTAAGCTGAATATTTTTAAACACAGTTGTCATAATGTCACATTTGCCAGTGTTTTAGTGTGGAAACAGCAATGGGGAAAAATGTCTATAACGCCATCCCGATAATGGGAACAGCTTAAAGTAAACAGAGTTTTTCATCAGTGCTACACCAAGAACTGGAATAATAAATAGAGATAGGAGGTAGCCCCACACTTCAAATAATTTCTGGAAACCTACTTCCACAAACTCAGCCCATTTCATATTTGTGCAGTTGCTGACCATAAGAACGGCCATAACCCTTGCTGTGTCTTGGACAAGTGCCGTGCTAATCACTCCTCATATCATGTCCAGCTTCAAAAACTGAGATCACTTGACACTGTGCAAGTGTCCAAACCGTCATGAATTTCCTCAGCTTTCAGGGCAGCCCATTCAGTCTGACTGTCAGGCCAGCACAGCAACTGTCTGCCTGGGTGGCAAAGAGGAACTCATTTCTGTACCTTCTGGAAGTACCAGCTTCTGGAGAAAACAAGATAGTTTATGTAAAGTTTATGTTTTTATGTAAAGATAAAATATTAAAAAAATACACTAAACTGGGGTTCTGTCAGCAGCACTTTAAAGAAGCCAAGCTTTATAGTTAAACATACAGACATAAAGAACATAAAATCAACAGTCCTTCAAAAATCAGGTTCTTGCTGCTAAATTTACCAATATTTTCTCTGAAGATGTCTGATTACTCATTTATTTTCTGATCTTGACAATAGGAGTCACCATTCACTCTGAAATCACAAGCATAACTGTGATACTTTAAAATAAAAATGCCAAAAGTAATAGTGCTTACTGTAGAAAGAATCAGCATTTTCAGTATATTTTTCTCTACCTTCATTTCTTTATGATTTCCACCTTGGGTATTGTTTCACAAGGATGTATGAGAATTTCCTCTCCACATAACTGCCATTCTTGAAAATACTATAAGCCCAATTAATTCCTGGTGAAATTCACTTGCTTTGATTGCAGCTGGGAAAAGCTGCTTTGGTAGTTTTGGAATCAGTCACTGAGTAACTAAAAGTTATGTTGTAAAATCCACAGGAAGGATTTTTCCAAGTCTTCACTCTAAGAGGATTTCCTTGTTAAGTTCTCTCATCTTTGACAAGGTTAATACATTTATTCCCTGCTTTTGCTGCCCAGAAAAGCATGCACAAGCAGGGCAGGTTTCAAGGATTTTTTTTTAATGGCTGTGTCCATACAAATGGAGGTCACGTGTGACTCTGCAACAGCGTACATCCTCATATTCACTCCTGGTTCCTGGCAGTGCCATCCACGTTGTCAAAAATGGCAACTTTCAGTCTCCTGTTGTTTTACAGTGAGTCTGGGCAGCAAAGTCCAGTCTTCTTTTTACGCAGAACTATATAACACATGGTTACATTTACAAGGAAGAAGACATGACAGATGTACTCCAAGGTGTGTATTTACTCCTGATCCCACATCTAGCCTGCTTTTTCCTCCTACTTGACTTCTATTATGTGCCAATAACCTATTTAAACAGTGGCAATAAGTAGCGGTATGTAATAGAAATGACAGTGAGTAACAAGCTTTTGGCACATCCCAGAGACAGCTCTCAAAGGTCTGGGGAATGCAGACCCATTTCAGACCCCAGCCCAGGCACAGAAAATCTTGGAACGTAATCTTATCTCACCATGTGTCACTTAGGAACTAAAAATGAATATCCCAAAGAGTTTGATTCCTGGCACTTAAGGGATGGTAAATATTATTATTTTTAAACTAATGTTATTATTGGAAAGACATTAATTATTTGAAAATAAGATTAGCATTAAAAAGACTTCTTATGTTTTGGCTTTTTGTAACCTTTAAATCTGGGTAGACTATTCCTGGACAAGTATTTCATATGGAATTTTATTTTCATTTTTCCTCTATTTACACTGTGATCTATTCCAGTGTACACAGTGCAGTGCTGACTTTGCCTTGGGATATCATCTACATTTTTTTTTTTAATTTTAAAAGGTTTCAAAGAAAGAAAGTTAAAAAGCTCATACCACAGAAATACACTAGGTTCATATACCATTCCTTGAGAAGCACTTATATATTTCAGTGGCTGTGACCACCATATCCAACACAAGTGTGGAGCAAGCTTAAGAAATATGTAGATAATTCTATGGACTACTCTGTATTTCTTGAAAGTCATTTTTTTAAAATCTTATTTTCCTTTTTTCCCCAGCATGACTTTAAGATACAATTTCAACACTTTATATAAATATCCCTATGCAGCTTTATAACCTGTTCCTAGTCTCTTACTTGAGAAGTGGCTAATTCCTGATGAACTATGAAAACATCACTGGCTTTCCTCTTCATGCAGTAATCTTTGATATGTAATGCATCAGAGATCTGCATCATAGAAGTAGATCAGGCACCTGCAATTGCTATGGAGAAAATTTAATAGAACAAAACCAAGCAGAATAGAATGTGTTATATACATACAGACTTACATATTTTAGAATACTGGTGTAAGAGGTATTGCATGAACTAGAAAGACTAATGAATGTAGTCCTGAAACCAGTGCATTTAAATAGCCAACACTAGTTACTCATCTACATAAAGCTTTGCATATCTTGTTGTGAAGTGTGAAGAGAAACACAACAAATAAAGACACAGGAATAGATATCACAAATGAAATTTCAGAAAAGGACTGTCTATGTCAGAAGGTTATAACCGATATTTTTGTTGGATTTTCTTCCTCTTTGGTTTCTAGATGGATCTTGGAATAGGAAGTAATATTGGAGGTACATTATTGTATCTGACAGACTTCAGAGAGAAATGTCCTTGGGAGGCGTAAATGGCAATTCTATTTTTCCCTCCTCTTCTAGACAGATAGTCCCTGCTGACTGGAAAGCCTCCAAGTCTGTAAATCTCTTCTGGCACAAACATGCAGTTCAGAAATTTAAAATGTTCTTGTTAAAACTTCATGCTTCTTTTCCACCATGTTGCAGGTATGCCTTCTGCAATTTATCTAAATACAGAGTAGAAAAAAGTGTTTGTGTGATAAGTTATGAGGGAGTCCTTGAAAATATCATTAATAGTCTTCTGTATCATGAACACTGAGAGCTGCTTCTCAGATTTTCAACACATAAAATATCAATATATCTAATGATAGAGTTGATAGAATCTTAGTGAAAAAGGGCTTGTTTAAATAAATAATTAAATAGGTGGGTACATAGATAAATAAATAAATAAATCTGCCTAGTTGAGAGAGGGTTTTCATTAGTCTCAAATGAGTTTGTTGAAAGAAGGAAAGCTTTTGGGTAATAGTTAAGGAAATTCAGAAGGGACTATATTCATAAAGCAATTTTTGAAGCAACTTCCCTCAACAAGTGTCATTGTGCACAGGCTGGGACTGCATAAAGGGCACACAGAAAACTAGGCTGCGGTTGCCAGGATGTTGAGAAGAAGGAAGAAATATTAAGAAGCAGCCAGAAGCAGCAACCCTTTTGTCTTAGTCTAGAGGGGATGTGAGTAGGTAAACACTCTGATGAAGTTTCACAAGCATGAAGTCATGCAGTAAGTATCTTCAGCAGAGCGGCCACTCTCCTAGTTTGTGAAACATGGAAGGAGGCATTTGGGCAGAAGGACGTAAAGCCGCTGCGTACCATCCAGCAGTCCTCACAGCCTGCTTGGCAACCTCAGAAATGCACTGCTCTTAACAACAACCTTTTTCCAATACTGACTTACAATAACATAGTTGGCTTGCATCAGGTCTATAATGTGCTGGGTACATTCTAAAAATAGGACCACGTGGGCCCTGCCCCAAGCGGCTCAATATCTAAGATGTCAACCACTAGATTAAGGGAGAGAAAGAGGGATAAAACCTTTTAAAAAATAGTATCAGCTACTTTGGCGTGTTATCTAACCACTATTATCTGGGAATTTCTTGCTCAGAGGCATGTTCAGCATGAGACAAAGCCAAGCTCCAAGCACCCAGAGGGCAGCACAATCAGTTGGAACAGCTGCACAATCTACTGCAAGCAGCAATTCATTCTGACATCTCACAGGGACAGAAGTAATTTTGTGGGAGGACCCTGAAGAGCCACACCGTCTTTCCTTCCTGCTCCAGTCTGACCCCAGACACTCAAGCAGATCACCCGCATATGGCCAGCGATGTGTGTAGGCCCTTACTTGATAGGGACTTTGGGTTTATTTTCCCCCCTCTCCCTCAACGATATATGAATCACTGCCAGAGTCAAGCAGATTAAGGTCCAAAATCTCCATTCCTCTCACTCAGAAGCTGTTCGCATTTATATGGCACCTCTCTATTTGTGATTAGGATGCTTTCCTGGGAGATGGAAATTTGAGCTCACGAAGACTGCGCAGGGCACTGAACCTCCCATTCAATTTTCTAGTTCAGGGATAAGGGCTGTCGTACGTGGATACCACCAAAAGACAGGCAGGGCTGGCAGATGCTGCCTGTCAGCAGGTGCTGGGTTTGTCTGTGTGAGAGGATGTCAGGTATTCAGGTGGCCATAGGTGCCTCCTTGCATCCCCCAGCCAGGTGCCTACTTTCTGAAGGAAGGAAATTGTATCCACTGAGCATTGTGCACATCTCTCTCCTGCTGGACAATGCTAGAAATTTCTGTACCTGACAACAGGGACTGGATTCCTCTCTGAAATCTTGCACTTCATTTTAAGGACCTAAATATTTTATCATATCTAGCTCTTAAACAGAAGCCTTTGAAGTCCGACTGAAGTAACTGGAAATTGCCCACACATGTTGTAATAAATATTTCTATTTATTCCTTGAATATATTGAAGACTTGCTTTCCTCCTCCTGTCCTACCTTAGGAAAACATTACTGTTTTCCTTTAACAAGCTATACCTTCCAGACTTTGTCTCCCAGAAGTTGTTCCTAACATTGTCTTGGAGTGGAAGATGCTAGTGTGCCTGTAAGAAGTGTCCAGTGCTGACTTTTGCCAACACTCGCTCAGGTTAAGTACCTGGAACTGCAAAATGAAGCATATGCTCCTGCCACTGCATGACAGTATCAGCCATATGATCACAAGCTTCACAGGCATTGTTCAAAAGCAGAAAAGTTCTGAGGCACCTGAGGAAGTAGCCAGTTTCATACCTTAATTCTGAATATATCTGTCTAATTTCTCTTCAGATCTGCCTTGATGGGCAGATCTTACTATAGACAATAAGTCTTGTTCTACTATTTTTGAGGCCAGCCATTTCCAGCTCTTCAGTCTGCAGCACATGGGGAACATTTTGAGGTTTTTAAGCGTTATTTTTTTAAGAAGCACAATAAAAAAACTCTTTTGGCCAAGACTACATGGAAATTATCTGAGGGTAGCTAGGAGTGTTTTTGTTGCTACTATTATTATTACTGAAAATCTGAGCAAATGAAAAAGAAAACAGGGCTGTGCTTAGTATCTTGCAGTGGATTCTGGAGAAAGCTATAATATATATCCATACCCTGGGTTTTCAAATTTCTGGAATCCTCTTCTCTTCAGAAATATCAAATGAACTCCAAATATAAAACTTCAGAGTTCTGAGGAGAAGGATTAATAACACTAAAAAGGGATGTCTCATAAGCATGACACTAGATGAATTCTATCAGTCTCCGAGTACATTTTTTCTTTTGCTTGGCCAGTAGCATGAATGACAACCAAATGTATTGTGAACTTATGATCCACAGGTTTAGTTTATAGACATGTCTGAGTCAATTTTTCTTACCCTTTCCTAGGTTTCCATTCTCATGGGCATGGGTGTTAAATATTTCAGACGTTATGAAACTTTACACATGATGAGTGTAATGAGTTCTAGAAGTTGTGAAGCTCAACAGTGTTGTATTCCTAGGTTCTCTTAAAAGCCCCATCTACCTCCTACAGTCAGTGGTGTTGTGGTAGGGACTCAAAGGAAAACAATACGAGTTCCGATGTCTGCTACTTAAAAAGAGCGTATCCACACTAGCAAATTAACATGCAAATTCTATATGTGGGCCTGCCAAAACATATAAGCATTCCATCCAAAATATATAAATACAGTCTACTTCTCTGAAGAGGCATCATTTTAATCAAATCTACATTTGGAGCACTGCTCACTAAGAATTTATGCTCTTATTCTCAGTGTTTATATTAATATGAAACAGATTGCCAAGTTTTAATAAAAAGGCAGTTATCTTTTTCTGGTAATGGATTAAACAGAGGACATCTGAATTTCAGCGCTGCATCCAAGAGCATAGGTGGCCCAAGTACTTTTGTCCTATTTCAACGTCTATTTATAACATCATACAGACAGAAACGTACGTACAAAAACCAGCTGGTATTCAACAGGGGCGATCGGGAGGACATAAGGAGTTTGCCAACTTCTGCCCACATTGCAATGAGGCAGCTCTTCAGAGTCCCTCTAAATGAATATGCCTACCTCTCAGAGAGGATAGTTCCTCATGACTTCAAGGAGGTCTGAAGGTTTCACAGTAAGGCAAAATGTAACTTGATGCTTCTGTTTATCAAATTTGTATTTTGATTCATACAAAAGCCAACGATTTTATATTTGCATGTCCCTCCTTTGCCAACTGTGTTTCACAGAAGAGGTGGTGTGATTCAATTATTTTGTGCTTTTAGCATCCTGATTTGTCCATGTCCAGTTTGCTTTGCTGACTAAAGCAACCACGTGGCCCTGTGTGAGGTGGAAGACTGACATGTGGAAAAAACCTGGGATGATTAGGATGAGTGGGGCTTACCATTGCCTTCATGTCAGGATTTGTGCAGATTTGTCTTCTTCCCAAAATCTCCTGTAAGAGTTTCAAGAGTGGGATTCTGCTGTGCTGTTGCTACTTATTCCTTTTTATTTAGCATTGGAAAACTGGTGAAACTTGATTAGATGCAGGAAAAAACTAGGAGTAGGAGTCTGAGAACAACCTGGGTTTCTGGTTAATGTGTGGATTTGCTAATTGCACATATTCCCCTGCATCTCTTGTCTTTTATCGGTGCTCTTCCTGAGTCTAGGTGCCAGCGCACTGCTACCTCAGGATCTACCCAATTGAAGGGCAAAATCCGAAGTGTTCCTTCATATGGTCTGCGAAGCTTGCTTTCTCCCTCCCAGGTTTTGCAAGCTTAGTACAAAACACTACATACTGGGGAAGGTGCATGACCCTCCTTAAAGGTTCTGGACCCGCCAGCTGAGCTGACTCCAGTGCATCACCATCTATCACATAGTGTTGTTGGGGAAAGCTTAGCTCCCTGCTGATCTACAAGAAAGCCCATATTGTTTAACGATTTAAATAGCTGTTTAATACATTCAGGCATGTTTTTGTTGTTGTTGTTGGGATTTGTTTGTTCTTTTCAAGAATTCTAGGGCTAAATTCAGACCTGGTGTAAATGGATGCAACTTTATTTACTTCTGAAAAGCTGCAGACAAACCCAGCAGGATTGCGTTCAGTCCGTGTTTGGAAGCTTGTTCAGGCAGTTTTCCTTGTCTGTGGGACCATTCTGTACTTTGAAAACAATTCTTTGCATGCATGTGAAAGGATTTTTATGTGTATCAAAGGGTTTTATGGCATAGGGCAAACTGAATCACTAGAAATGGGAACCTGATGGCAATTCCTGCCTGTATTTCTTCTTGAAAAGCTGAAAAATTGGCAAATGAACTAAAACCACGCTTAGACAGTAATGAGGGAACTATAGCAAATAAATACATGTGAAAATGATCCCCCGGTCATGCAGTGTGTACACACAATGAAAGCTGGGATTTATGTATATACATAGGCATTATATGGCCACACTGTAAGTGCTGTGGAATCACAATGCTGGTTATTAAATTATTTGAATTTCTGGCACAAAAAGGCAGAGCAGTGCTACTGTATTGTATAACATTTTAGGATAAGAGCTGATGACCTAAAGAAGATAAAAACTGAATGGTGTACAGGATAAAACATTATATCCACATAGCTAGCTGTAAATAGTAGATTTCCATGGTCTGACCTTCGAGCTTAATTCTTACAAAGTAAAACCAATTCTCAGAATAGATCTCTCCCCAGAAGCACTTTTAGCATATGAGGCCACTAAAGAAAAGACAAAAATAAGTTCAGGATGTTTTAGTCCTTTCCCTTTGTTCACCAGCAGATGCTCACAGGGTTCTCGGCCCTATCCATCCTCTGATATGTGGTGCTCTTAGGCCAGCCTGAGCTGCTTTTCTCCCTCTTCATCAATAGATGTCAATAGCAAGCTTCCTACTCCCAGAGACTTCAGCCATTTTAGGGCTCGCACCAGAACAGTAAGGAGGAAATAGTGACTCCCTTCCCAGCAAGAGTTCTGCTTGTTGTGTACTTTCAGTTTGTCCTTAGAAGCCTGTTGCTAATATGACTAGGCATACTTCTAGATTTCATGTTCCGAGACGCTGAAACTAAGCCAAAGTTTGTGAGCTTCAGTCGTCTCATGACACGTAGAATCCCCAAATTTGACCCAGATTCAGTGAATTCAAAAGCATTTTGCAAATTTATAGGAACATGACTCAGTCTCTTATTCGTCTTGATGAGTGCTAAAAAAAACCATAAGCAATGAAGCTGGGCAGGTCACATATCTTTTTCTGTTTCTCCTGCCTCTTTGGTTTGGGTTTTTGATTTCCACGCATGAAAAGTTCTGGCCAAGGATGATAATTACATCAAAATAACCTTGCTGAAAACAAATTACTATATTCTCAAGCCAGGTATACTGAATGTGAATGAAATGCAAATGCACTTTGCTTATACACCCATGTAACAGTGCAGAGAATCAGAACCTGGGTCTCAGAAGTCATATTTGGTGATGTTGCTTCTAATATCCTCTGTCTTCCCTTCATTCTTCCCTTCCTTTCTCACGTTGCAAGGGAGCAATCCACAGGTGATACTGAACATGACAAATCCCAAGAAACTGTCTGGTGGCAAACTGCATGTGGATCTGCTGGGTAACTTACTTTTCCACTTTCCTCTCATACCCAGCTAAAAATAAATAAGAAGGTGATGGTAGCAGCAGCCAAGAGAGCAGAAGTGGCGATACACTGGCTCTCATATCCAGGGATTCAGATTGCAAGGACAGGCGCCCACCAGCTAAGTGCAATGCCTGCATTTGCCTGCCATTCACTTGCCCAAAGAGCAGATCACAAATCATGCCAGTTGTTCACAGAGGCATCAGCAAATGTCAGCATGCTTTAAGCGCAACAGCCAGCAGCCCTGCTGAAGCTAGCACATAGCTGTGATGGTAGGAAGCCTGAGTCATAACCTTCTTCTGAACAGATTTTTTAAATTTATTTATTATTTTTTGGATGGGAAGTGGAAGAATGAACTCCTCAGAATTACAGAGAATTCACCTACTGATAAGTGCTGAAGTAAAAAGAGTTAATGTCTGGGAGTACAAGGAGCTCACATCAGACAAGCCCTGTGGCATCTCCCAGTGCCCTATTCAGATAAATTTGCTTCCAAGTGTCTTGTTTCTCAAGGCAAGAATTTTGCATTACATTCTCAATTTCCCTGTCTTCAAGACTTCTTTACAGAGAGGCAATGAGAAGAGATACCTAAACCAGTTGTGGCAGTTTATTCTAATGAGGTGTTCTTCTGGTACAGAATAGACCATACCTCAATAAATCCACTTTGTATAGATCACAAAAACAAAGAGACACGATTTAGGACAATATATAAGTCACTGTTGTCCCCCATTTGGTCTTGCAATGCAAACTCTGGAATCATTATCATTACAAACCTATTACATATTATACTCTGATGTTCCCATGTAGCAAAACAGTGCTCTTCCAGAAGCCAAAGTAGGATCTGGGAAATAGTAAACCAGAGGTTGTCAGATAAAAACAAAACAAAACAAAACAAAACAAAACAAAACAAAACAAAACAAAAAAAGGAATAAAAGAATAAAAGAGACACTGGTATCTGGCCAAATCCATCTTTCAGACAGGACATTGTCATTTCTCTGCTAGGTGAAGAACAAACTAAAAGGATCAAGGGCAGGGATGTAAGAACGCACCTCAGGACATGCTGTTGGCAGAATAAGGAGAAGTCCTCAAGGAGAACAAGAGTTTGCATTGAATCAAATGTGTGTTCTCGGCTTAAAATTTCCTGGAAGAAAACCTTTATCACATCAGTTATTTCAATGGTCAGTTAGGTTTCTGTTTTCCAGACTGTTTTTCTTGAGCTTCCAGCCATTGAAGGATACTGTGTATTTCCAGACTTAAGCGACACTGTAATTTCTTTCTGATAAACTAGAGAGACAGAGGTCCAGGGGAATCTAACAGCTAACATACTTTTGAGATCTTAAATAATTATTGTTTGAACCGAGAACGACGTAGTTACTTGTGGTAGAGTCTCTTCCTTCTCTCTCTCTCTTTCTTTCTTATATTGAAAGGTATTGGGATCTTCAAATTGCTTTCTCATTTTAAGACAGAAGGAAAAGCAAAATATCCTATTTTTTCTCCAAATAACAACCAAAGAAAATGGTATTGGATTACATTCGTCTTCAATAAAAGGCATTTGGAGATGAAAAAATAGTAAGTGCAAATGTCTCCCATTGATGACAATGAAATTACAGTTGGTGGAGTCAAGCTTGCAACCCAGGATTTCCTAAAATTTTTTTAATTTTTCTGTGATTGACAGGACAGTTAGCATAAACGGGGAACATCAGAAATATCAGGAAGAGATTCTGCTGCAGCAGACAACTTTGGCTAGGAAAAATACAATTACAGACTTCACAGTGGCACAAGGTTCTGTTACTTGTAAAAAATTCCATCCCTGGTGATGGTATCTGCCACATGAGTTCTATCTTTCACTCCTTTTTCGCATCACACTATTCCTTTGCATGCACTTTGGCTAGCAGACATCTCCTGACTTAAAGATGTTCTGCAGGGATGCGTTTTGTCTGCCTGCCAGCTGAGAACTCCTTATCACCACAGCCTGTCAAAAATCCCCTTGTGTTTAGCAACAGTTGCTCTTCTTTTTGGTTGGTAGCGTTGTTATCTCTTCTACAAGAACAGTGTTCATGTCTGTCATTTCAACGACTCTGAATTTCTTATTTTTGTCAGGATTGATGGCCGTGATGCTATTCCTGTTTGTTGTACACTCTCCAGGACTGAGTCATTCCTGCAAGCTCTGTTATTGCCAGGTCAAGTTCTTTTCATACAGGGGAGAGGCTTGTAGAAAGATTGGATAAGGAATATTGCCCAACAAACGCCTTAATGTAGCTTTGTATGATGTGACTAAACAGTGTGTTTCAAACCAGTTTGACATACAAGATGATTTTATTTTAGTAGAAAACAGCAAATGGAAAGGAACCAAAGTTTTTACAGTGACCCATGGAAGTATTCCTGTGGCTTTTCCAAGAGCAGGATTAAGAACACTGGAGTGATTTGATGCAGAATAGAAATACGAATGTGAGATTATTGAGCATGGAGGGAAGGATTCACACTAGTTGTCATTTATCCATGTGAAATTCAAATGCTCAAGGAAACATTTGTGACCATCAAACCACCTTCTGATTGTAAATCATTATTCAGATAAACTTACACAAGAATTATACCAGAAACAGTTGTGGTTTTGTTTGTTTGAAGCGGGGGTAGGGGAGCATCTTTACTTCTAGTTAAAGATTCGCTTGTCCACTGAGGTGTAACCAAGCTGACACAGATCACACAAGAACATAATTGTAGTTTGACTGGGCCACACTGAAGGTCCATCTCGCTGGGTGTCCTGTCTCCAAGAGTGTCAGTAGCAGATGTCTAAGGAAAGTAGCAAGAGCAGGGCAAATCTGCAGTAATATTTCCCAAACTACAATCTCGGTTCCCAGTTATTTGCAGTTTAGGGAGTATTCTAGGCTGAAACTGGTTTTGGTTTTTTTGGGTTTGGTTGGTTGGTTGGTTGGTTTTTGTGCTTACATACTTGCAATACAATTTTATTTCATTTCTTTTCCACTAGGCTTTTCAATCCAGCTAACAGTTAGCATCCCAATTATCCAGTTGCAAGATGTTCCACAGTTTACCATTGATTTATGAAGGAAATATCTCCTTTGCTTCTTTCACACCAGCCACCCATTAGCCTCATATAATGTCCCATTGTCCTGTTTTGACTGGCTTTGTGTTGGAAGAGACACTGGGTATCTATTTCCTATTGGCCTTCTGTAGGAGAAGCATGATTTTAGAGACTGGTACCATATCTCTTGTGAGGTGTCTCCTGCTCTCCTCAGTCACATCTCACAGAAGATGGGCCCTACTTTGTCAGCTCTGTCTGCCTTTCACCAGACCTTTCTCCAGCTCTGGTACATCCTCGTGGAGGCAGAGAGGCCAGACCTGTTTCAGACACCACCACTGCCAGCTACACGGTGGCATGATCATATGTACTTTTGGTCCTCTGTTTTGCTACCGGTGCCTAACATCAGATTTATTTTCTTCACTGCTTCTGCACATTGAGACAGTATCTCCATAGAAGTGTGTATTGTAATGCCAAGATCTCATTCATGACAGTGGCAACAGACCTTGGGTCCCACCAGTGAATATGTAAAACTAGAATTGTTTTTTCTTTTATGCATTATTCTACCTTTACTTACGTCAGGTATCTTTCATTTACTCAGTTACTTGTAGGGTCCTTCTTCGACCATGAAGAGGCCCTTGTCCTTACCACCCTAAATAACTTGCTATCATCAGTGTACCTTGTCACTTCATTATTCACTCCTTTTTCTGTATCCCTTATGAACATGTTGAACAGCACAGGCCCGAACACAGATCCTGCAGGATTTCACTCATGGCTTCACTCCACCTTCCATTCCTAACCTTTTCTTTCCTAGCTTTTAATCAGTTATGTAGTCATGTCAGAGTTTTGGTTCTCATCCCATGGCAGCTTAGTTTCTCTAGCAGGCATTGGTGAGGAAACCTTGCTGAAAACTTTCTGGATTTTCAAGACAGACAAAACAACTGAACCTTCCTGATCTGTGGGCTTCAAGGAACATGGAGGCTCATATCTCTAATCACTGAATATATTAAATGAAATGGAGAGACATTTTTTAAAAATTGAGATCACTTCACACATAATTCTCCTTCCAGAGATCAGCTCTGCCATATCTGCTGTGTCTATTTAGCTGTCAGAAGACAGTGATACTTATTCAGCCTCAGCAATATCCTTCCTGCTAATCCAAACGGTATCCCAAGCTTGACTGTTGGTTTAAACCGTGACTTTTTTTTGCTCCAGCGTTTGATTTTGTATAAGGCAATTGATAGCACAATTGACCCAAGGCCAAGGAGCATGCTGTTTGGTTGTTTGAATGATACCTCCTGGCAAATAATCATCTTTTCTGCTTGCTATTTTGGCCGTAAAACACACCCTGCATAAAAATCCTCACTGAAGTCGGCTTTGAAAGTACACATACTACATTATAAACATGTACTAGGCTAAAATATTTTTGACATGTATATCCACTCAGAAAGTTCTTAAGAAATATTCAGCTTGATAGTATTTGAAATGAGGGAAACACTGAAGTATGAATATCAGGAGTTTTAATCAAAATTCCTTTGGGACTTCAATTTGGGGTTGAAGCTATACAAAATATTTGCATCTGAAGCAAAATCCACAAATATTTGGATTTTCATCAGTTCTGCTTGGATGCAAAACTGTCAGACACTGCAGTTTTGGCAGTCAAAAATTGCTTTTCCTAAATGTTAACTACATTCCCACCCATTGGAAAAATGACAGAAGACCCAGGGGGGGCTTCTAACTCGTATAAAACCAAGTGCCAAAGAAAAGAACTTCTCCAGGGGTTCCTTGTTTCTCCTCAGGGGTAGTCTGTCACCTCCAAACCTATGCTTCATTTTCACGGAGGAATAATTCCTTATGGCAACTTTCCACGATTCTGCCTTGGAACAGGGCAATTCCCAGCAGCCATGGATGCCGCAGTCTTACAACTTTGTTTAAACATCTGCTTAGATTAAGAAAATATTAGCACAATACTGGGCACAATGGTCTTCCCATAAAAGGACTTTCAAATGTCTCTGCTCACAAAGTATTGTTTTCCCCAGCATGCAGGGGAGGGAACCAATGGCAGGTGTAAAATTTCAATGTGTGTATATATTTTTCCAAAATCCTATGAGGAAAATATCACAGGCGTGTAAGAGCTTCAGAGATGCAAGAATCTAATTCCTGATGATGAATGTTTTGAAACCTTACCGCATGACAGAGATCCTGACTCATTCTCCCTTCTCAACATTTCTCATGTATAAGATCTATCAGCAAAGTCATCAACATTTATGTCGTTTTACTAGCTTGAGATACCTCTTTTTTGTAACAAATTATTTAGTGAGGAGTGTAAAGCAATGAACAGGGGAAAACCCATCTGCTTATCCTCTTTCTGATTTTCATCTTTCTAAGATCTAATTTGTTTATACCCACTTTATGTTTCTAGATATCTAGAAAGTACATATCACGTACAAATAAAGTTTAGAAATTAATTTGTAATTTGGAGTTGATCCCTTCAACAGATGATTGTATAAATATACATCAGTTGTGAGATTTGGTTATGTTAACTGTGTACCATGACTACTATTGCACGAACTTTTTTCTCTTCATTCACACCTCGGGCTCTGTGGCTGACTAAAATAGGAAGCATTCCTTGCCTCTTGCCGGAGGAGATGACTTTTGAAACTGCAGTTTTTTCCAAGATGATTATTTAGGAACTTGGTGCAACTGTGTGTCCATTAACACCCACTCCGCTCTGAAAACCTTCTAATTGGCATAAGTGCACTCATTCAGGAAAAGAGGGTGGATGCAGAATCTAACCACGCCAACATCTGTATCTAGAGAAATACTCCTGGCTACCATGTGGATGAGCTATTTCACACCCACCTCTCCCCTGCAGCACTATTAGAAGAATAAAGCAGTGATACTGTGCAGTGGAGGAAAAATTACCTAGTCCCAACCCCCCTGCCATGGGCAGGGACACCTTCCACTAGATCCTTCCCACATACCCAGCAGATCAAGGCAAATTCAAAGTTGTTGTTTCACAGAATTTAGCAAGGATACATTCTTGCCAATAAACAGACCTTATTCTTTTTTTTTTTTTTTTTGGAGGAGCTGCTCAGCAATGTGTTTGTGTTGAAAAATCAAACCTTACTCTCACTCGTATTTTAACTACAAGATCATTCCTCCTGCTAAAAATAAATTGACCCTGGCCTGAGCAAAGTATTGGACTGAGTTTTGTGTTAGTAATGAAATCTTATAGCCAGTGAAGTATTAAGTTTCCTTGTGAACCTTTCACTCTGTTCTAACTTCATAATTCTTTGAAAGTCTAATGCTGAAATATTTTTCCTTATCAGTTTATGTGTTTGTGTATGTATGTGTAAATATGTATATGTACTCATATAAAATAATAACAAGTTATATGTGTAAACATAATATATAAAATAATGAAGGCAAGATTGTGTGGATATTGATATGAAATAGAAATGAGCACATTACTCATGACTGATAAAGCCATGAATGCTTTTCTGAAATGAGTGACAATACAATGTTTCAAAGTTTGTATGAGATTAAGAACATTATAATTAGATACAAAAGTGGGAGTTGTAACGGGAAGTTTCACTTCAGTCACAACTGCTCCAATGTGTTTATTTCAGCATAGATAAGTAAACATACAGGCCTAGTTTACTGCTAATGAATTACACCAAGTGAAATAACAACTTTCCACTTAATGTCAACTACTACATTATTGATAACAACACAACTTTGTGTCAGTATGGAGGTGGCCAGAGCTAAAAAAGAAAAAAAAAAGGCAAGAAAGAGAGGAAGAGACTGTCCCACACCTAATTCTTAGTTATACTAAGGCTCTTTAAGGTCTTTGACAAAAGTACGGGATTTTGACTTTGCTGAACTTAGGGGCCTCCTCTGCTCTTGGGTCTGTAGAATGGCATGGAGAACCAGCAGGAGTCAAGGCCTGTTTTAAGAACAGAGATAGTTAAGCTGTGTTGTTAGTGCTCTTTTCCAGTGACTTGCCTGAAGAATAAACCTTCAGCTGATGTTCAGCACACTAAGGTTTTAGATTTCTGAATGGACAGTAGTGCATCTCCAGCACCAAGGACAAAACACTCCTGAGCATCACTTCAGGAAGAGAAACAGAATGGGCTCACATTTATCCCAGTGAAGAGCCAAGCGTAGAGGGTGTTGCTCTGGGCACAGGCACAAATGTCACTCTGGCTAACGGCACCTTGCAAAGCGGTGAGAGAAAAGCACTTCCTTTTCCAAAGAAACCACAGGGCTGGAAGGAGCAAAGCTTGGACAAACGACAAGCAGTTACAGAGTACAAGGGCTGCCAGGTGTCTAATACGATGGTTGCACATCTGCAAGGAGATCCGGGGGAAGCCAGAGTCATTAGCGCAGTGATTTTAGATAAGATTCATCCCACCTAATTACAGACATCTTGCTACATCTGAGCCGCAGGCACCCTTTGGAATTCTGGAAGAGTTAGCGATGCTTATAGAAAGTAATTTATCTCACCTGATTTACATGTCTTGTTTGGGGAAAAAAAAGGGAATGGAAATTTAGAAGTGCCAATTTCTGCCATGGTCTATAATGTAGTAACTAGATGACCAGTTCATCCATTGCAGATATCTATGAAGAATATGTATAAAGCCTGTGTATGTGCACAGACTCCGGTCTTTGACACTTGGTGGCTGCTCAGCTCATAGTTCCCGGGCTGTCTTCTTGATAGAGCGTCCATCATAGGAAATGACATGCCCCAGGCATGGTATATTCATGATATATTCACATTTCACTCTATTTCTACATTGTTCCATCTTCATTCCTGCCTTCCCCACACTGAATCCTGCCACTGAAGGTATCCTAGAAGGTGCAGGAAATATAACAACGCTGGAGCATCTGAGCCTTAACCTTGGTTGTTCAGAGAATCACTTTTGTGTGTCACTTTGATCTCCAGTTTAGGCATCTTGTTAACTAAAAAGGGCAGGAAGAGGAGAAAAGGAGGTTTCTGCTCAAGGTTTTTACATGAGAAAAATGTTCCCTTCTACCTCCAACTACTTTTCCATTCATGCTTGCATGAATGGAAAATAGTGAAACATGGGATCCTGAATAAATGTTTTTGAATTTTCAATCTGAACTTCTGCAAGCATCATGATAGACAATCACATCCTTATGAAAAATGCAGCATGGTTCTAATTAATTTTTTCAAACATCAATATCTCAAGGCTTCAAAATATTTAAAAATGTTAATCATCAAAATGAAAAAATCTCTATGTTCACTGAAGTCTAATTGTTTGCAAACACTGTAAATCATCACCAGTTAGAAATCTGTCGAGTAGGTTTTTTTTAAAGTCCTTTGTTTCCTTTTTTTTTTTTGCTACTTTTTATTTGTGGGAGAAGGTATATGGAAGTAATGAACCGCATGTTAAAGAAAAAAAAAAGCAACAAGGCTGACAGTTTTCTGGGCAAGTTTCAGCTCAATGGGATTTCAAGTGGCAAAGATTTAGAAACCCTCCCAAATCCTGGCTGACAGGGGAGAGACAGAGCAGTATCTGCCGAAATGCATTCACTTTCCCAAGACCTACATGCTTTACATTGCAAAAGATTGCAAAGTGCAGTGCTCTGCAAAAATTTTCCATTTTACCTCACTAGGATAAGACAGCACTGCTGCCAGCTAAATTATACCACATCAAATATACTTTTTTAATATGAAACCCCTTTAACACAACTCGGTCTTAACACCTGGTGCATAGAAACAGCAAACCCGAGAACAACAAGATCTTAAGAACATGTGGTCAAAATCTGCTCATGTGCTGGCATTTTAATTATGTTTGCCCTGACCCTTTTCCCATGTTCTATAAAACAGACCAACAGTATTGGGTGGGGGTGGGGGGGAAGGGAACCACCTTAGTAGCACCACCTTGGCTAAACCAGATGAGTGCCGTGCTCAGGATATTATGACCAAATAAAATCAAAACAAAACAAAAATATACTGGAAATTAATAAGGAAGCTGAAGCCGATACTTAAAATAATAGTGTAAAGAGCTGTCACATAGTTCCTCTTAATACCTTCAAGGACACCTTCCTCTGGCTTTTAAGCAGGGTCACAGGCAGTGTTACGTGCTTTTATGGAGTCAGACCCTTTCTCTTCTCATCCTCCATGCAAAAGGCGAGCGGGGTGAAATGGATTACAGGGATTACAGATGCTTGTGATCGAACACACCGCTGAACTGGGGGAAGCAGCCTCCGAGGTGATGAATTCCAGTCCCCAAATTCAAACCTGAAAACAACCCGGGTGGAATTATCCCACGTGAAGCCTGACTGAAAGAGCCAACACTCAGCATAGCCAGGGTCCTGCTGATGGCCAGGGCACCTCCCTGGGCATGAGTACTATGTGAGGAACCCTGCGAGTAATGTGCCAAGGAGGGGCTGGCGTCATTTTTTTAATGGGGAAATTGTACTGCGTGCAAAATGGTATCACACTGCAAATTCTCCCGGGAGCCAGCTGAATTTGCCCAAAAGGAAAGTGCTTTTCCTTAGTGTTTGAGTATTTTAATAGTCAAAGCTTAATCTTATCACTGATAGCACTGCTGTCTTCTGTTGGCAATATTTATTTTCAAAGATGAATTAAAACAAGCTGGTAGCAACCAGCACCTGAGACACACTTTTCTCTCTGAGTCCTATCATTTAACAGCTGAATGAGGTTATACAGATTGCGTCTAGGAATATGAAAATTAATAACCAAAGAAACATCACAGGGAAAACTAATTTTCTCTGGCATTAACACTGGAACTAGCCATGATGAGGGGCTGAGCAGAGCATGGATTCCCTGCTCTGAGCCCCCAAACAGCAAGAAAAGGAGGTTAGCTGCACCCCAGTTACCCAGGACACAACTGTTCCCCTTGTTCAGAGCAGTACAGAAGAACGGTGTTGGGAGGTGGTTTGGGGTACCTGTAGGCTCTTCAGGGATGTTGTGAGCCTCTTCCACAAGGACAGGCAATTGCAGACCATTGTAATGACAATTTGGTCCCTGGCGAATATTACTGCAATATCCATGCACTCTCTGCTCCCTGCCTTGTGTCAGCAGGAGCGAGGCAACACCTCGAGGTCTGATCCTCAGAGAAAGCAGTTACCTGCCCTTACCACTCCATTGCACCTCGCTCGGAGCGTGAATCCACAGCTGCTCCAGTATTAACATAAAACACATAAGCCTGGGCGGAGGAAGGAAGCTGAAGTGGCAGGGACTATGACAGATGTTGCGAAATGTCGACTTATTCATAACAGAAAGTCAGGAAAATCTTTTGAAAGTGCCTTTTTTTTTTTCCTCCTCTCCTTTTTTTTTTTTTAATGTTCAGACTTCAAAGCAATGAAATGTGGCATCTGTAACAGCTACCAAACCGTGCCAGTTGAAGCCAGTGGAGCAGAGTCTACAGTGATAGAATGCAAGTCATGCAATTATTCGAGTTTGCAGTCCTGGTTTTTGAAACAACATATGGTCTGCAGCAAGGAAGCCAGGATATTTTAAAAGAGCTCCTACAGGGTTTCAAACTTTGATTTTACAGAGGTGTGGGAAAAGAAGCAGACTCCATTCAGGCTCTGATATTTAAATACATGTGTTGTCGTTTTGCGTATTGAGGAGAGCTGTGCTGTTCTTTTACATATGCAGAGTGTACTCTGGGTTTCTACAGAGCAGGCGGTAACATAGAGGTATTTCACACACTTATGCCTTTTTGTTGACATTTAGGGAAAAAGGGTGTAGTACTGGACCCTTAGTGAACTGCAACTGGCCTGAACAGCTTTTAAAAATAAGTCTAGTATATCAACGTGAGAAAATTCCTGTTCACTGTCGCAATGAAACAGTCCCTCAGAGTATTCTCAGTCACTGATTTTTTCACACTGAAACACTATTGTCAGTGCAAAGTGAAGATCTTTGAGGTTTCACCAGGACCTACAGGCATAAATGCCTAGGACAAAACGTTGCAAAACACTCTGGTTGAAATATCTGCCCATCAGGTCATGATGGGTGATGAGGATCTGGGCTATGTCCTCACCTGCTCACTCCGCTGCCAGAGATGACAGGAAAGCCTGGCATAATTGTGACACCATGAGCTTCAACTTGTGTGTATCAGTGATTTATATGTGCTGATATCCCTTCAGCCTACTCATTCCCTCTCAATCACAAAGGCTTCTTAGCCCGAACTCCACCTTTTACAAGATGTGGAACTCCAAATCAGGCTTCTGTGTCAGGGCCTGTCTCCAAAACACTGTCTTTCTCAGGTTTGGTAGCTTTGTTTGCTTTAATGGAAAGAAATCTAGTAGCTGCTCTGTGCCTTTATCTTATAGCTAGCTACCTACACCCCTTCAAAAGCTCTTATCACTGCTGGATGTTGAAAAGCTAATCCCAAACATAAAGCAAGACTTACAGAAAGCATAAAAAAATCAACACTAGGCACAACCACAACCATGGTATAGGATGTTTCTGTTTATTAGATGAATTATAACTCAGTTTCCAATGGCACTTTTTTTTACTGTCTGCCTTTTTTTTTTTTTTTTTTCCAGTATGTACTGCCCAAGGCCAAGCTCCCAGGAAGTGTGGTGCACCTTTTCTGGCTTTCAACACCAGAAAGTATCCCTGTCACATCTGTTTTGAGCCTACACCTGACACAAATCAGAGCTCTGACTAGTAACTCCTGCAACAGGTACAGATTATTTGGCTGAGCTGCAGTTGCAGCAAAGCCCTTTGACCTCAAACACAACAAAATATATTAAACCTATTCTGAAAAGTTGACTGGGTTAGCTGCAGAGTGTGAGATCTTAAGGATATATTTTTCATGAAGATGAAAGAAACATCAGTCAGCTCAGAAAACTGGATTTGTTCTCATCAGCAACCAGGTGCCGATGCTTTATGGGACTACGCAAACTCTTTACCCGAAGGTTGTGTAGGCTTTCACCAAGCCTCTCTACTTGCTACTCTCCACCTCTGCACAGTCAGATGACTCCAGCATTTTGGTCTCTGAACTCTCCCAGGAGTCACCTTCTATGAAGCTTCAGCAACCTTCTGCTCCATGCCCATGGTTTGAGTAATGCAGAAAAAGTCATGCAGGAGGGGAGGAGCAAGCAGAGCAGTTTTCTTTTGAGAAGCTGAGAAGGCCCCACCACCCTGCCTTACTCAGAGATGCAGTCTCAACTTTTATTCTGGTCTCCCTGGCATCTTCTCACAAGGGAAGGTTGAAGGAATTAAATACATACGGCTTGGCTACAGGATCACTGGGGAAGGCTACGATAATGCTTTCTAATATCTGAAGTATATCAAAATCTATAAAATAGTGACATTATTTAGACTCACAGAGCACATGTAACTATCAAGAATGGGATGGTAATTATTGAAGCACGCAATGCAGGAGTGTTTCCTAACATGAAGATCTACAGCTTATGAAACCATCCCCTAAAGAAAGGTATCAGCAGCAAGGTCTCAATCAACTGTAAAGCAGGGAGAATATGCTATTACTGACATAGAAATTAGTTCAATCTGATTCTGCTTAGGCTCCCAGGAGCCTCTAGTACACGCAAGGTTTGTACAGAACTGCCAGGGTTTTGCAAGATCGCTCCCCAATTCATACTGAATCACTATGTTTTAAATTGTGCCCCTCTTCTAACAAGTTCATGCCTGTAACTGAACCATCAAAGTTTTAACTCATATTCCTGTGTAAGCAGCCCTCTTGCCTAACGTGAGTTATTTGATAAATCTCATCCTCTGCAAATTGCTGCAGAGAAGAAACGGAAAAGTATGCGCTCAGAAGTGGTTTAAGTTAAAGTAAGTTCCAAACCATTTTGACAGCTGTTTGGATTCTTGCATCTGGTCTTAAGGCTGCTCTATGCCTGCTTACAGAATATAAGCTGAAGCTTTCCGTTTTTTGCAACCAAACCTGCAAAGGATTCATTTAGATTTGATTTGGTTTCATGCAGCTGACAGTGCTAAGTGCAGAACCTGCTTCACCAGTCATTAAGTGCTTAGGAGAGATTTTGTTCTGCCGGGAGAATGATGGCACTCAGATGAGGTGGTTGAGTGCATCCCTTCTTCATTGCATACTTGCTTGTGTGCAATGTGCAGTGTACGGGTAGTTTTGCTCAACAGAAATAAGCTACTTGCCCATGCATGTAGACAATCTGCGTGTAGCAGATCTTGTGCTCTCAAGTACAAACTCTCAAGTAGCAAAAAACTCAACAACTACAGCAACAAAAACCCCAACTAAAACACAGTCCTTCCAGATGCAAATTTGGTGTGCAGAAGCACACATGTAGTAGTGGAAATCAACCCCTTATGGCTCCTTTCAACTTCCTTTGAAGTCAGTAGCAAAATTCCCATTGAGTTCAATAAGAACAAGAGGCAGCCCTTGATCTAGTAAAAAGTCCTTATGAGGTTTTATAAGCTCTTTATACAAAACTTTATTCCAGTTGTATATGAAATACATCTTGACCCTATATCCACCCACAAGACTTTGTGGCTGGTTGAGAATAATGTAACACCTCCGGCGTGCCCAGCCAGTGACTGTCACTCAAAGCCCTGGTTGTGTAGATGAAGGAGGGATTCCAGGAGACCTGAGCAACTTCTGCTTTTCAGAGAAGAGTCACTAAAGAGAGGATGACAGCTCAAGTAACTTGTGCCCAGCTATTCAGGAGCAGGTTAGGTCAAGGCCGTTTCTGGACACTGATCCAGCCTCCCTCATGACAACGGACACATGACAAATGCCCCTGCTAATTCTGCTCAGTCTTGTGGTGGCCTTGGACACAGTTCCTCACAGGAGATTAATACCAAGACTGGAGAACCTGGCACAAGGAGACGGAATTGCATTAGAGCAGTTCTCCTCCACTTCTTTCTGACCAAGTCCAGGGAGTGGTGATGGGTGACTATTCCCTCCGCTTGAGGGTGCTCAGCTGTGAATTCCCTAAGGGATCACTCATGTTGCTTCAGCTGTTCTACATTTATATGAAGTTTCTGGAAATTTGTGAGACAATTTGGGAAAATTATTACACTCGGTACTTTGTCTGCTTTCCAACTGACCCAGAAACAATGGTCACTGGACTTAACCAGTACTGACCTGAGTCATGTTTTAGGCAAAAGCCAGCTGGCTAAAAGTCTACCCAGAAAATACAGAAAAGGTAGTGGTCAACAAATATAAACACTGGTGGACCTGGCAGCAGCAGGAACCTCAAGATGGTGATTTACACCTCTCTTATCTCTCAGTCTTGTGGCACCCAGATCACACTTCAGGCAAATTAGAAGAATCTCCAGAGCTTCCAGACAGCTCCATAAAACTGCTGCTCAAAACCTGGGTAGCCTGCTCTTCAGCATGAATGCAGGATCATGACTATGCAATACACAAGCAAGTCAGCTCAGTCTAGATTATGCAGCTCTCCACCTCAGCCTTAGAAAAAACACTACTCAGCTTATGAGCCACAGCCTGGTACATATTTTAGGCTTGAGCTTTATCTACCTGATGGGAATTTCAATACACAGTGTAGAGCAGACTAGAGACCAGCAAGAAACCTCTGGTTTATGGTTGATTCAGACACAAAAATATGGATGTTTCATCGTTTAAAATATTTATGAATATAAACTTTCTTGGGTCTTTTAAAACTTCCCCTTTAAATTGCACCCAAATACTGAGCAACCTACTACAGGAAGACAGACACTATCATGTTAGACATCGAAGTCCTTTGATTATCTGGAACAAAGGCAAACTTTTTGTGGAAAAGTCCACATTAGTAGGCTGGTTTCATTAAAAGCTAGTAATTTTAGCTCAGGTTAAAACATCTGAGCCTTTAACGGGTTCAAGGGCACAGTATTAATCAACAAAGAAAGTTTCTAATCGAATTTGGTCTTGGGAAATTCTCTTACATATTCTTTCTGGGTGATGTTATTGTTTTTGGGGAGCTTATCTACTATCTTGCTGGGAACAACTATCCACTTTAATAAAGTGCCTAAAATATTGTAATAAACACACAGCTTATATCAATAGCATCATATTTCCCCACATAGTATTTGTGTGTGGTTTAATTAGATGGAAGGATTACAGGAAAAGTTTGTGTCATAACGATTCTTTAAAGCGAAACCATAGATCAAAGTTCATAGCTGCCAAATATACAACTTTCAAAACAAGCTCAAGTGCTGCTATTAATCATGGCTGCTGGGGGATTTGATGACAAAGATTAAACTGCTGTAAAGGATACTGCTGTGCATCAGATTCTTGCAACTGTCATCAAATACTCTGCCAGCTATTAACAGGTCAGAAGAGTTGTCCAGCATTTACCATGGGTGGCTCCATCACTGCAGTTGGCAAGGCCGTCTATGCCACGGTGACAACCAGTGACACCCGCCCAGATAGACATTTGTGGGTTGTTATTTTTTACAGTGTGGCTGAAGTCTTAAGGTCTGCCTGTAGAGCAAACAAGAGAGGGAAACTGCAGGACCTCAGCCGCACAGCACTGTATCCTCACAGGAAGATCGCTTGTGCAGAGCATTTTCTCTCTTACTTTCTACACAGAGTACCTTCCTTCTTGCTTACTGCATGTTAAGAGTGCCCACCTGTGGAGCTGGGGTGTTGTAAATCCCCTTCCTAGCCTGTTTCTCAGCAACCACTCTGTAGAGATAAGCCCTCAAAGAGTGCCTCAAGGACCAGCTTTCGTCCCATTTGCAATTACGCCAACCCTCTCTCCTTCCACACAGGATCATGTAATATCCCTGTGGGAAGCTGCGGCATTTGCTTACATAGAAATATAATATGAAGGAAGTAGGTAAAGCATACTTTGGAGAGCGGGAGCCAAAAACCTGTGACCCACCAGCCAGTGCTCTGCGGTGGGTCACCGATGGCCATTAGATGGCACATAGGGAGTTGTTAACCTACAGACCTGCAATAACGCTGCTGTCGCTGCTCATATGTAACAGTGTGCTTGAGGGGTGGCCTTTCTGAGGTTCAGCTTTGTAGGGTCGGAAACTGGTATCGGAGTTTTGCACTGAGCTGTCGGTGTAACAGATGTGAATGACAAGGCTGATGCAACAAGCGACTGGAGATTCAAATCCAAAACCACAGTTTTTGACTACAGTCTTCAAAGTTTAGGGGAATTACAGATCTGAATCCAAACTTCACAGCTGTGGCCAGCTATAAAACAAATTTATCTATACAATGGGTTGAATCCAAACTACATTCGAACATCCTTCATCTCTGGGAAACTTTGGAGACATATCTGCCTGGATATTTTTAAGCATCATCTCATCTTGGCTAGTATCTTTCAAAACAAAATTAAAAATAAACACTTCATAAGTTAATGGTATCACAGATCACTTCAGTCCTTCTTGTAACAGTTCTGTCCTCCGCTGAAAGCGAGGACGTGACACCAGACGCACCATTTTTAGACGTTTGTGATGGGGTATTTTGATGTCTAAAGGTTCCTTGCTCATAGATCAGCCTTCATTTGCCTTCTCTTGAATTAAATTTTGTATTCTAAAGCTCCCTTCCATCCACAAAAAAAAATTCCTTAGGGGGCTGAAACATTCAACCTTACAACCCCCAGACATTCAGTCCCTTTCCCCTCCCCAAATGTTGAGGAAATTAATATATCCTTTTCCTTTATAGCAAAGTGAAATAAATGCCTGCTTAGATTAATTGCTTTTATATTCATTCTAAAATGCTATTTAATTACCACCATGAGGATGACTGGATTGCATGGGCTTGGCACTTAACAAATCGTCCCTGAGAACTGGTCTCTTAACATAGCTTTGGGGTCTGTTTAACACTTGTGAAGCCACACGTCTGTGTAGGATTACTAGAACCACATCAATGGCATGTGCTCGCACGTCTTTGTGTGGCACTGACAACGCTCTGCCTGCGTATAGGGCAGGTATCTGTAGTCCACACTGCGTCAACAAGGCATTTATCACACGCAAACAGCTATCTACTTGGTGATATATCAAAGGGTCTTTGCGGATGTCTCTGGAAATATTAGCATCCATATTGCACTTCAAAGAATACAAAGACTATCCGGGAACATTTCCCTGAATTGGGACCCATTTTTCTGGTTTTCTGGTTTTTGCCATCTTACATTTAAATATGGCATCTGGTTTTCTTCTTACTGAGAACCATATAGTGAGCACAGTAACCAGGAAAGGGTGGGGAGGTGTTTTCCTTTGGGTTAGTGAAAAATATTGCCTGAGGAATGGAAACACTGCTTTGATTGTGATACAGCCTCTTATTTTTATGACTTTTCTCTGTAAAATACAATAAAAACATTGTGGGAAATACATAGTCAATTATCTGCAGTGGAAGGGAATACACCATCCATTGGCAAGGCTTCTGGGGAAGGAAGCACCAAGTTCCAGGCTTGTCTTATCTTTCAGGGTGAGACAGACTGTGGCTCAAAAACCGCAGAACTAAAAATTTAAAACCAAAATATGAGCATACGAAACACAAAAAGCCAGTTATTCACCTGAAAACCACCACAAAGGGCCAGAAGAACATCCCTGAATAGCATAACTACAGCTGCTGCATGGGTAAAGCACTCAGCAACAGAAAGAAGGATGGCTTAGGGTCTGAAAATGTGCTATCTATAAAGCTCAAGTCAGGGCAACATTACCACTGGCCACGGTGGAGTCCAGGTTTCCTCCAATACGCTCTAAATTTACTCTTGGTTCTACATTCTAGCATCCAAATAAAACCCAGTGGCACGCAGATGAAATGTAAGGGCACGGCATAGTCCCAGTGGGTGCTGTGCTGACATAGGCTCGGTCTGTCCTGGGGCTACACTTAACGTTCACCGCAGTAGCCCAACTTCCAGGTAGCACAAGTATTTTCACATCACGCTTTACCCTTCTTGACCAGGCTTCCACATCAGCTCTCGTTTTAGGCTACAGACTCCTGTGAGAGATGCACTGAGACGTATTCAGATGGAACTATACATTGCGGGTGCCATCACAGTACCTGTGACATCTCAAAGTGCACAGTAGGATTGCTGGGT
The DNA here is from genome assembly GCF_000690775.1 of Eurypyga helias. Lineage (NCBI taxonomy): Eukaryota > Metazoa > Chordata > Aves > Eurypygiformes > Eurypygidae > Eurypyga > Eurypyga helias. The sequence goes on from NW_010252448.1 coordinate 62,596, forward strand.
CCATCTCCGCTTCTCCTGCCATTCCCTGCTGCAGAACTGGAGCCCAGGCACTTGTCTTGAAACCTAGGTATTATCTCCAACGTTTAAAAAAAGCCACAAGGGAAAAATTTGGAAATGTATCCAGCTCCTGGAGGTTTAATGTTCATTCTGGTGGAGTGGAAGATAGGAGCTATTAACATTTTAAGGGTCATAAACCACTGAACAGAAGGTGACCGGCAAATAAATTTCAGGAGGGCGTTTCTATTTGCCCACAGTATTTCCCTGATAGCAGTACTGATCTTACGATGTACTGAAGTTTCTTTAAAACGTTTACTTTACGGACTTCAAATTGTGAAACTGAGACCAACATCATGGCTGACATTTAGTAGGACTATTTACTTCACTGTGGGTAATGAGTCTGCTGTAGGATACGTGAGGGTAATAACTAGCAGTGGAGCAGGCACTGACCTCTTCCCCTGAAAATCTGTCCAGTGCTTTCGCAAGGTGAGAGCCTAAAGGCGGCAAGCAGCTGCAAGAGTGACTGTATTTTAAGAAGGGACGGGCTTTCAGACAGCCTGCAGCAGGTCATGTTTGGCAAGGACAGACCTAGAAAAGCCCTGTACGACGCTTCAGCTTTAGCCTTTTCAGAAGAGTATTCAGATTGAATATACACAATAGATGATAAAACTATCACTAATTCAGGGTTGTATCTTTCTCCAACTATGTCCAGAAGATTCAGATTCTCATTTGCTGGAACTGCTCTGTCTGGGCTCTGGGCACCAAAGTATCTGAGATACTTCTGACACTGCTTTGCAAGAGGAAGGGGTGACTGCATAGGACTTTGGCATTTTTGGATAACCAACACCTTTTCACAGCATTAATATAAAAACACTGACAAAAAACATTTAAAGCAAATTGAATTCTCTGGAAATGTCATTTCCTAATGAAGCAAGTCATCACCTCTTAAAAGTGTGTGTCATCTTGGCGTGTCAGTGTTTTGAATGAACTGCGTAAACTGAGGAATATGGGGTAAAATAAAGCAGAACATTCATTTTCCTGTGATTTTGCATATATTGAATTGACATATCAACCACTTTGTGTTAAAAACGAGGCAAAATATTGAATCTGAGGATCATATTAATGAAGAGCTCAACTGACAAGTCAATATATTTTGTCAGTCGAAGTGAAAAGTCAGCCCACAAAGACTAACCATTACCACATTATGATCAAGTGCAGTTCTTTATATTAAAACCTGGGCTTCGAAGTAAACAAACATTAGCGTAATGAGAGTTTAACAGCGTATTCTCAAGAGTGAAACAAGAAAGTAGTTTCATATGTGAAGTTGGTACATAAACCTCTAAAAGTGGCTACTCTTCAGTCTTTTTAAAAACACTTCTATACAGACTAATTAGATATATTATCTTTACAGGAAAAACACACACAGAACCTGTGAACTACTTTTGATGACGACTAAAGTTCCTTCTGTTGAACTGCTCACAGTATAGACTTGCTAGCATTAATGCCAACACTGTCCATGATTTTGAAGTTTCGCATGTTGTCCTCTGTTGAAGCAGAAAGGAGCCCTCCCAGAGTCTGATTGTGCTATTCCAAAAAAGCCTCTTCTCTTATTAAAAACAGAAGCTTTCCTACTCTCTCGAGGCCTGATATTTATGATCAAGCATTTCATGCCTACTTCTCTTGCCCTAATTCTGGTCATTTGCAACAATGCTGGTGTTAAGTGACTCTGAAACCCTCGTCTCTAAAGTAATCAGATTTTCAGGCCCCGTGCCCTGTGTCACATGGAATCATTTATTGCAGTACAATAGGAAATAAGGCCACTACACATAGCAGGATTTCTGGAGGGAGAAATGTTGCTCATTGCTGAGTAACAGTATACCCAGCTGATTATGGGCTGTAAATTGTGCCTTAGGAAATGATGGATTTTTGTTTTTAAACTAAGCAGAACAGAGAGGGAATGACCAAAACAAGAGCAGAGAGACAAAATATGCAGGGTAAAGAGCTCCTGCTCAAGCTCCTGGTCACATGGAAGTGACAACTTCCCAGTTCTGGATGTTACGAGGCAGCTGAACTGGTCTTGGCAGCCAAGATGAGCTGGGAACCAGTAAGGAACCAGTAAGGCTCCATCACTGGCTAATGAGCCCGGCAAGCTGCTCCATCCCTTCTTCCCACACAAAAACCTCACAGTTCTGCTACCAGCCTCAGCACCTCCTTGTGCCCAACATCTGTGGTAGCCTTTGCACACAAGTAACAGAGAGGTTCAACAGCAGACGGTTAAACTGAACCATGCACAAATGGTTGATTAGTTGGATCATTGCAGCTTGTTGTATTAAGTCTCCGAATTTCAGAGCTTACCTTAAGAGTCACTTCTTTTGGTCTTGCTGAAGTTGTAGGAAAAAAAAAAAGGCCCAAGCCCCTCAGTTTTCCAAATGTAGTAAAAAGTGTTGGAATACACACTTTAATATATTTTCTGTGGCATTTTTGTAAAATACAGATATATAATTATATATATAATGCGTATATAGCATTTACTATATTGATAAAAAGCTAGTCTTTTCACAATGACACACCAGTAAGTATTTACAATATGATTCAAATTTTAAGGAACAAATGTTTCAAACAATACTGTGTGGTTATATGATAAGAATAATTTGAGGAAAAGTAAGAGACCAGTTCTAAAAAAATCCCAGTCGATAAAAGTACATACTCCTGCCAGGAGCACCTCCATGAACATCCACGCACAACCCTTTTTATTCTCTTTTGTAGGAGCATGCATGATTTAGCTCTTCCACATTTTGATGTAGTCGCAGCCCTTAAGATGACACGGATAATTATCTTTATCCTTTTCCAAGTACGGAAGAATTATACAGATTACTCTTCCCATTTAAAGATTTGTCCAACTGCAACATTTCAAAGTTTTGGCTAGAGCAGGTATTACTATACACAAGTTTCTTGTTAATTTAAACCAAAAGAGCTATGACAATTTACATAAGCGAAAATTTGCCCATCTTCTACACCTCTTAGAACTATTTCACAAATCCTCAGTGTGAGATTTCTGAATAGTGTTTTTAGCATTGCAAGTCTCCGGTAGGAGGTCTGCCTCAAAGGACACTGCAATGCCAAAACTAGTAACAGACCTGAAGCACACAAATGCTCTTTGTTATCCTCATATATGAACATGAACACTACCTAGACATTCACCTGTAATGTACTGTGCAGCAGATGTAAAGATGATCATCTTCAGTGTACTGTTACCCTTTCCTGGGAGGCAGAGAAGTTCTATTATCACATTTTAAAGCAGAAAAAATTAGATAAGAGAGGCTGAGTGAATTGCCCAAGGTCACTTGGGAAGTTTGGGACAACAAAGAGGCAAACCCCCATCTCCGTAATTGCATACTCTCATCTTCCTGGCTTTGAATGAGAACTTTATATGTGTCTTCTTTAACATAAACAAATATGTAACTAATAGAAATAAAGCCTTCTCCAGACACAAGCTTAAAGACCACTGTGGTTTCTCTTCTATTCCCAAATAATAAGAGGAGATAGCGAGAGGGCTGTTTCTGCACGCATTATCTCATCCCACTGAAGAAATATTAGCTGCAATGAGCCTTTCTTGAAGTGGGAGTGGTTAAGCCCACTGTTTGCCAGAAAAGACACAGGAACTCTTGAGAAATGCAACAATCCAGCTTCATCAAAAAAACTGATCAGAGGAAAATGTAAAATCTGAAAGGCAGCTATGACTAAGTTCTGCTTCCAGAACTGCTTGTGGGCAAACTGGGTCATCTGCCTAGTTGACACTGGCGATGGGAGGATGGAGGACTTTTTTCCCTGATTAAAAAAAAAAAAAACTCAAACCCACACACAAACAAGTAAAACCAATAATAGAATTTCTCATCCTGCTTGCTTTTTCTTTTTTTCTAAATTAAACCTGTGTTCTTCTTTAAAAAAAAAGTAAAAATACAAAAACAAAGATACATTAGAATATCCTACTGTCCAGTAAATGTCTTATAGGCAATATTTATGGAGGAAAAATGTAGCAAGCCCTTCCTTTGATGAAAATGAAGCACTCAAAAGTTCATTCTGTACCAAGGAATGCCACTTCTGCTGCTGTTGGTTTAAATTACTCCCATCACCGTAATTTGAATATACATTATTTGTCGTCAAATACCTAATCATAAATCCAGACTAATGTTGAACAAAAAAACCCAAAATCCTAGTGAGAATGCTGTGCTGTTGATAAGCTAAAAACAGCATAGCAAGAGAAGGCAAACTGATCTTCCCATTTACTTTGTAAATAATCCATTAGCTAAACTTCTATTTCAGGCTGGATGTTTGATGTTTAACACTTAAAAGTCCAAATACCCTTCATATGCCCTATAACAGAGAAGAAACTTATAAAATGCCTTTGGTGCATCATCTTATCATAGTATGAATGTTTTAAAGCAACTCACTAGTACTATAGGAAATGTAAGTGGGCTTGTTTGTGTTGTTTAATACTCCAAGTGTCATTTCATTCTTTAAAGGGGTTAGAACAGAGGAGGGGGAAAGGGGAGGAAGTCTTACTTAATTTGTTGCATATGTCCCAACGTGTTATACAACTAAGTGTATTATACCAGAAAACTAAAGCAGTCTGCGCCGCAGCAAACTCCGTGTAACTCAGAAAAAGAGAATAATCTGGCCACAAGCAAGTCAAAAATTCAGTGAAACTTCCTCTCATATTATATATACACACACTTTACAAGCTCCATCGAGTGTCCTTTCATATTCCAGAAGAAATACATTGTAGACACCAAACATACTGTACTTTTACTTAAAGGCTTCATCAAACCATATGTGCAGACACTTGAGAAGACGAGAGTGTTAAGCTTCCTAGGGTCCTAGAGTCAAAGAAATTCTGCTGCCCCCCACTGCTAAGTAAGTGCACTCCTTCCACAGGGGGCAACATCTGCCGATCCGTCATGGTTCCACTTGGCGAGGACCCCAAGAAACTTCCTTGGGAAGAAACGATTTTCTCAGGACTGGCAGCCAGTTTAGGGGATGTGGAAAAGTTATATCCATAGAGCGCACAGGGACTGTGCAGTCTAAACGTGTTGTAGGAGCCTTGGTGGGTTTGATTAGTGGTAAAGGCATTGCTGGATGGGGATGGCATGATGTACTGGAGCTGCGGAGACATCCCTGAAATCTGCATAGATAAGCCAGTCTGCGGGCAGCTGAATGCATCCCCATCATTGCCACTCATAGACATATTCACAGTTGTGCTACTCGACACACCAACATAGGAGGGAGTCCTCGGGGGTGCAAACGTCTCACTGGTTTGGTTTGTGAGCCTGTTGTAGGTTTCAGCCAGAGAAGTGCTGTATCTGTTCAGGGTCAAGCCTGAGCGGGCACAAGCTGTGTAGTCAGCTGGAGCAAGGCTACAGAGCTGGCTAGTGTTGGGACTGAGGTGGAAGGCTGGAGATGAGCAAGGGGAACCCGGTAAAAGGTGAGGGTGGGTAGATGGCACTCCAGTGCCAGATCCCTGGAGTAAAGTAGAGGAACCTGCATTTCCTGGAAGAGAATATTACAGTGTAAGAAGCATGTTGGGAAAAGTTCACTTCCTAGGTGACAGATCAAGACCTTTGTCTTTTATAATAATCCTTGACATGAAACACAAGGCAAATTCATTCCAAAACTATTGTACATACATGTGCAGGGGTGTGTGTGTGTGTGTGTGTGTATCTGTGTGCGTGGCACATGCATATTTTTAAAGAAACAACTTGTCCAAGGAGAAAAACATAAATTACACTTCTGCAATCATCACTCAATGCTTGGAGCTCCTGCCTGAAAAGTTAACTACTCTTCATTTGAAGCAAGCTGCATGGCAGCTAAGATGTAGGCAGACGAGTCACGAGAACTCACACATCACTTCTCCCACATCACGAGAGGCCTTCTGCAAAGTTATGAATTTTGTGTTGCCTTTCCTGTTGCTACACCCCAGCGTGTATTTCAAGCTCTCTGTGCCTGACTGTCACCATCAGAGCACCACCAGCTACGGAACCAGCTCCTTAGCTCAGATCGATACAGGCTCCCACAGTCCAACAGCCTCAGGCAAATTCACAACAAAACTTCAGACCAAAAAACTTGAAAACAAAACTTCAGAACAACTCCAGGGAAAGTGCAGGCTGAGTACTGTGCATGGCTGCTTCATTTCTTGAATGGGTAAGTGGAGGTTTAGGTTTGCAGCAAACTGTTCACAAACTGTTGATTTACTGGTATCAGAACTTTTTACATGACAAATACCAGTGCTGAATGCTCCGAAAAATGCAATGCTTGCTACAGGTAAAGCCTTTCTCAGGACTGACAGTTTCTCAGATGAGAGAAACGCCTCCTTTCCTTAGCAACTGTATCTCCCTGAAAAAATCAGTGTAAAAATATTAATTTGGGCCTTTCACAGTCTCCCAGGCAGAAGGCACTTAACCAGAAAGACTCTCCTGTTTGTGAATCACATTAACAATCAAACAGCTTGATGCTGCAATGAGATACGCGCTGCCAATAAGTTAAGAGGTTTTCACAAAAGGTGAGGTAGAAAAAAGAAAAATACTTTATCAGTACAGTATCAATGACCTCTTCCTGCTTTTTGCTCTGTAACCAGGCCACAACAGGCACAAAGTACCATGAGCCACTGCCACCTTCCAGAAATCCTGGTGCAAGGCATACCCAGTTTTCTTCCAATCTACATCAATGCCTTCGCTATCTGAAGAGGGGCACTTCCAGCATTAACAATCACAACAGACTTCTAACAGGGTCTTTCAGCAAGTGTCTCAACTACTCTAACTGTCCAAGGTGTAGACGACTGAAGAGTTTGCAAGGATCCCAGATCCCATCCTCTGAACATCAACGAGCTCCTTAACCTCAAGCAACAGCAGAAAAGGAAGCGGGAAGTTCATGGCAGCAGTTCCCCTGCTCTCAAACAGTGCAATATATACAAACAGGGCATTATAGCAGCACACCGTCTTTCAGTCTTACACAGCCTGACAAACTGTTTCAGGTTTGATGCTTGCTTCTCACAACAGGACAATTTTATAAGGGCCCACTCCACCCAAAACTTTGCCAGCCTTCATCCACTCCATCTGTGACTTGGCACAGGAACTCCTTTTTAATTGCACACATCAGGCATTGATGTTCAAGATTTCTCAAAGGACTGGGCTAAGGAGAAGTTGATAAAAGCTATTTCCATGTATTTCCATATTTTCTGGGGTTTTGTTCTGAAAATGCTTAATGACTCTGGAATGTACTAACAAGGAGGCAGGAAATGTGAAGAATCCAGAGCAAGATGTCTGATTTTAGTTGGGAAACAGCTGAGAGATTTTCTATACGCCTAATGATGCTTTGAAAATAAAGGAACTCAGAAAAAAAGTAGACTGCCTTCTCTGTCAAAACAGAACATAAAATAACCCTCCTTTCCCCACAGCACTACAGCCAAGAAGTTATAGACTGGGGAGCAGGAAAAAGCAAAATGGAGAGGAGCTCCGTTTTTTCAAGCTCAAGAAGGCTTTCCAAGGCCGAAACCCAACTAAGCTTGTCACTACTGTTTCATTATTTACAGGACATTTCTTCTTTCATTCCTTTTTCTTCTCTTAAACACACAAGTAATTCCCATATTGGAGTTTAGATGTGAAGTCATCTATAAATTATCTCTGCCCTGTGTGTCTAGCCACACTAAGAAATAGGTTATTTTCTGCTTAAATAACTGGCATCTTCTTCCACATGAGATCTGATTTATCTTTACCATCTAACATTTTTCCTGCCACAGTGGTTAAGTCAGCATTAGTTTTCTAACTTAGATTCTAACTCTGATGACAGGTGATGTCCTGCACTGGGGTTGGTTTTCCTCTGCACTTGGATTTTTGTCAAGAATGATGGGTGAAGATTTATCTCCATGAATTTTTGGTTTGAAAGAACATGAAGATGACCATTACCTTGCTTGGGTATCCCAGGTATATCTTCAAATGTAAGTGTCCTCAGTGAAGGTCTCCAGAAGGCATAAGACTCTACCAGAGCTTCCAGTCCCATTCTATTTAGAACAAAACCAACATGGCATCATGAAAGCAAGCTGTATTTTGTCACATTTCTCTGGGTACTTTATGTCAGAAAAACATACAGAAATTAGTAACATTTCAGGATTATTTTGAAGTTTATTTGTTTTTTAGATAAGAGCCTTGAATCCTCATCTATCACATGGCTGTGATCTGCAGTCACTGGGCTGACAGCATGCAGTTACCCAGTTCCACAAGTCTCGCACTCTATGTCAGTTTTGACTTTTTCAGGGTTTGGGGGTTGCGTGTGGCCTTGACTAAAATGATGTTAAATGTTTTCTTAGTACAACATTTCCTTAACAGCAACTACACTAACTGCCAGAGGGATGATCTCCTATTTTGGCTTAGAACAAAGGTGATCCACCAACAACTCCTATTAAAACAGGATTCCCAGTCATTACTGATGAGTTGGAAAAATCACACTTAGAACATGAACAAGGCATGGGTGTTTTGCTACTAAAATGTATCAAGTGATGTTGTGTCTTGGTTACTACGCGCTGAGCGAAATGTCTTTAGAAACTAAAAATCTTTTATCATTTTCTTTCAGCATTACCACGACAAAACAGAAATAACCAGGTAAGCAATCATGGCAGACAATATTTAGAAGAATCTCTATTTCCTGAAGGTAAAGGCTTATTTGTAAAAATCTGTCAGAAAACAAATTATGTATCTCAGAGGTATAATTTTGCTGTTATTTTTGGCTGCTGGGCCTCAGAGGCCTGCTAAGTGTCAGCATCAGGCACACACCAAATACAAGTGCTTGCCTCTGAGCAGCAGCACTCTGTAAACTCGAATTATGCAAATAGCCCAATTTGAAGCTACCAACATGTACTTCTGATACTGCTTCTTCCCCGCTGCAGGATCACAAATGAATTTCAGGAAACAGTTATAAAGCATTTATTAGCTGAACCTGGACTAAAAAGATAGCCTTCGTTTTCTGCAGTAATGGTGAATTTTCGTTTCTAGTTAAAGTGGAGATAAAAGCCACCTCCTGGAGGAGTGTAGCCAAGGCGATAATTTATACAAGATGCCTTCGAACAATTTCCACATTTTATCACCACCCTCATTTACGCTATCAAATGGCCAGGTTTATTTAACAAAACAGTTATGTTTTTCCTGAAGTATTTAAGGGGAGAAATTCTGGGCCTTTCCTGAGTAAAAGTTTTTATAGGGTCAAACTTAAGGCCTAACTGAAGAATGAAACTATTCTCAGCACATAAATTCTGTTGCACTTTGCAAATGCACAGGGAATGCTTTTAAAAGGTGAAGCTACTGATTTCTGTAAAATAGCCTGTGGAACTGAACGGGAATGACCTGAAAGGGAATACTTTTAATTAAAGAGAATTATTGCATGCAGCAGTGCATAGTAAGATAGCTAGAATAATTAAAGCAACAGTGAAAAGTTGGATATAATGGTACCACAGTACTTTTTTTTGTAGACTAAAATGCCCACGTGAGAAGTACACTATCTAGAACAATGAAAGCAACCAAATCTTAACATTTAATTTCAATGTTCAGCTACAGAGTAAGATGAGTAGACCAGCAGTTTAAATTAAAAAAGGAAATTTTCCTAGGCAATTAAAAATCTGAGTTGCATTCCCAAACACACTTATTCAGTACCACAAAGCCTACCAAAGAAAACAGCAATAATGACTTCAGTAAACCAGTATCAATTTGCAATGGACAAGAGATTGCAGAGTCACCTCTGTAACGAGTAACAGTACAATAAAAGTATTCAGACCTGATCTAAAGACATTTATGAAACATTTATACAGGGGCTGGCCATTCCTACCAAACTGGCCTCATAATCCATTTCTGTAAACTACAGCTTTCTTTCAATTCAAATAGCCTCCTTTTTATCTAATGCCCAAACCAAACTTATTCATAGAA
>NW_010252449.1:0-1361 GCF_000690775.1 Eurypyga helias
GAGTTAACTCTTTCCTGGCTGAATATGTATGCATGAAATATGACTGTGAGAATACCCACTGATCATTAGCGAAATATGTATTAGCGAGAGACGTAGCTTAGTTAAAATAAAATCATCAGTGAGTCTGAAATGTCATGAGAATGTGTTTTTGCTGTCAACTTTCCTGTTTAGAAGCAAACTGTCAAGATCATGGAGCCAATTGTCTGGCCTAGTTTGGAAGTACGTGGTCAAAGCCAAAGAGATAAAGATGTTCCCTTGATTTCTCCTTAGGCCCTGACTAGGCTGTGGGAGGAATCTAAGAGGAGGGTGAAGTGAAGCCAGACCCCTTTGGTCGCTTCCGGGATCCTGGATGTGCCCGAATGGAGAGAAGCCAATCTACTAGATGTTTCCACACCTTTTTCTTATATAATTTGTTTGTTAAACTATATAAAGGCGGGACCCTCTCCCAGCAAAGTCAGAGCCTCACCTACAAGTGGACGCACCGCGCAGGACTTCCCAATTGCCAGGACAGGTTCTCTGGATCCTTTGCTGTAATGGGGCACCCCAGCTGATGTATGGATCTGGATGATAGTAAAGTATTAGGGCAATTGGTGTTCTTTCTTAATTGCTATTGCTGTCTCTATGCATTAATGATTAGGTGCATTACCTTGCTTATGCTGTCTGCTGTTTTAGAGTACAGTAAAATAAGCTTATCGTTTTAACTTTAAGCTGGTGCCTGTGTCCTTTCTGTCAACCCCTGGCAAAACACCTGTTCATATGATTGCATACACACAGCTTCATACTTAATTAGCTCTATAGTGGATTAGAAAATCAGATCCTGAGTCTTGCCCTGCTTTTGTGTAAAGCAACACTAACAACTTCTCTCTTTTTATCCATTTGTAAAATGTATATAGAACCAGCCATGGTGATCTAGTACTACAGTCTTTACTTAATTTCATTTGTGTTTTGTATTCTGAGCTGCAATAATGTACATTGCACAAAAAACACGTAGCTGTTGCTAATTCCCTATTATACTACCTTTTCTTGTTGAAAGGACCCTAAACAAAAACAAGTAAAAAGAGGTCACATGCTCCACTCTTGCTAGGGATATATGTCTGAGAAGTAATCAAAAATCCAGAAATACATCTAAATTTATTAGCAAGCTATGTTTTATTTAGTGTGACATCAATAGATTTAATGTATTTTTAGTGTAGCATTGTCGTATTCTGCACTGCTAAACTGCAGAAACAGTTTCTGTAAAAACATTGAAAATAGACTGTATCTTCTCTCATAATAATTGCAAAAGTACAAGAAGCTTTTAGAAACCCATTATCTCAAAATTTGGTGTTTTTTCCAGTCCCAAAGTCCTGTAGCTTGACTGT
>NW_010252449.1:1380-4434 GCF_000690775.1 Eurypyga helias
ACAGCAAATCTTGCAGATTAGACCCCACTATTTTAGCTTCTGGTTTTCAATTTCTGCACCTTTGTTGAGGCTATAACCCTAAGAGGTCATAGTGGAAAGTACTTGCCAAGAATTCTAGGCAACAGCATGACACTATTACATTCCTTATGCAGTGAACTTGTAAATGTATCTTAGTCACTATAGCTTTTGAATGCTTCCTGCTGCATTTTTACAGATTATTTCTTATTCTATATGAAATTCTACTCTGTTGTATGCTTTTATGCACTTCACTAACTTGTGAGCCTGACAATACAAATCCATAACCATAACTGATTTTAGGTACATTTCTATCCATTTTCTCCACACTGCTAAAAACGTATTCTTATCTTCCTGATATGCTGCTTTTTAATGTATTTAATTTATTCCGTAAGGACATTTAATACTCCCTTTTAAAACCTCTTCGTTCAGAGCATAAGTTACGAATTTTCTGGGCTCTGCAAATGAAGGAGTTTGCATTTCCACAAAACCCTCTGGCATTCTTAAATTTATGATGGAATTGACTTGGAAAAATTACATTGTCAGAGAAGTTCTAGAATATAAGGATTAGAGAAACAAATCTGACAAACTTTAACTTTAGGAGAAAAATCTTCCAAGCTCTCCAGAGAAGTGCTGTGATACTTAATGAGATGTACCTTTCCTTTTCTAGGTTCCCAGTTACACCTGTAATGAAGACAGAATCCAGACTTTCAGAAACTCATGTTTTTCATATTGCTTGTGCTGCTGACTTCAGACTGTCTGTTGTTGCCAGGCTAGATACAAAGTGTAATATGTGCTGAAATGGTTCTGGTTTTTTTCTGAGAGCTCTGACAACACATAATGTTGCACAGCCTAGGGTTGCACAAATTGTTGGGGGAAAACATGACCAAAGAGAAACAGGAAAAAATAATACTAATAATCTCTAAAATCATTATGTCACCTTTTTCTTTCCTGTGAGCATTCAAGAGCTTTGGCACAAGATATTTTTTTTTTAAGAAGTACCACCATATCTTTAGAGAGAATGTACTTACACATATATACACATGTACGCACTCAGGAATCCAGTCCAAAGTAATCATATCAATGTCTAATGCAACCCTAGACCCATTAAAATAAAACAATATTATATGTCAGTAGCAACTGGCAATACTTAAGAGCATTTCTATTGCATTGTATTGCTCACATGCTCTTTTTTTTTTTTCCCCTGGAATTTTCACAGCACTGCATGTTACTATTACAGGGAAATATTTTGGGACGTGAAGAAATAATTGAACTGGTTTGGATTTCAATAGAAAAATTTTAAAATATTTTGTATTAAGCAACTGTTAAATTTAGCTAGATTGCAGCCATGATCTTCTGTGCCTCACAAGGTAAAGATGCCAGAAGAGAGAGAAATACAAAAAGAAACACGGTCTAGGTGGAAAACATGGGTGAATTGAAGGCCTTTCCTCCAGCTAATGATTTTTCAGAGCATATGCATTTGTGTACTGACACAAATCAAAAACCTGACCTCTCAAGTAGATGCTCATTGACTTTCATTGCTCTGCCGTGAATACATTCATAGGTGCTTTTCAACTCAATGTTATATTAGCGGGAAGAGGGAAAACTGCTCTATGCCTCTACAGCCAGCCGTTCTCACCTGTGCCAGGTATATTTCTGCTGTTTTGGGTTCGTCGCTCCATGGAATATATTTGCCCAGTCAGGACTGTCCTACGGGCCCTGTCATTATTTGGAAGAAAAGAAAGTAAGAAAAGGGCACCCAAACATAAGAATGAGACACTGCATCTTATGAGAGCTTGGCGTCACGTATTTTCACTCATGTCTTACTGGAGCTCAAGAAAACCTGTACATTCAAAGACCTAACCAACTCAGGGCTTAATAAAACGAAACTTTGCTCTTCTTCCTCTCTGCTTTGGATGAGTTATTTTTGAAGTTGGACAACTATTAAAGTTCAATAGTGAATCTTTTTTAAATTACAGATTAAACTACAAAATTAGTAATAAAAACAGCATGAAAAAACCCCGCAGCCGCCTCTGTCTTCACTTGCCATATTGTAATCACCGCTTCTAAGGTATTTCTGTTACATGGCATAATAAGATCATTAGGTGATTTCTTAGGTTCCTATGATTAGCTGCTCAAGACAGAGCAGGTGTTATAGCTTCACTCTGAGATTAATCTGTTTCTTACTCTACACCTTATGGTTGTCCTGTTGTCCTGTTGTCCTACACTGTATGGACAACAGAAGATGCTGATAGGTCAAATAACAGGCGTAAAATCAGTGGATTTATTTTTGGCTGGTATTCTTCAAACATGACAGATTTTGGAGTTACTTTTTGTTATTATAAAGTGGCTGTATTCAAGTGTCTTTCTTCAAGATTTTACATTTCACTATACATTCAGTTTTTTCCTATACTCTAAAGCAAATGAACAACCAGGGAGGTTTATTAGAATTATAGGATTGTTTTTGTTGGAAAGGACCTTTAAAGATCATCTAGTCCAACCCCCCTATCCTGGGAAGGCACATCTTTCACTAGATCAGGTTGTGAAACCTCATCTTGGGCACTTCCAATGATAGGGCATCCACATCTCTGGGCAACACACTGCAGTGTCTCACCACCCACATTGTAAAGAATTTCTTCCTATGTCCAACCTAAATCTACCCTCTTTCAGTTTAAAACCATTGCCCTTGCCACATCCAGCCTGGCCTTGAAGACATCCAGGGATGTTGTGGATGCCCCATCCCTGGAAGTGTTCAAGGCCAGGCTGGATGAGGCTTTGAGCAACCTGGTCTAGTGGAAGGTGTCCCTGCCCATGGCAGGGGGGTTGGAACTAGATGATCTTTAAGGTCCCTTCCAACCCTAACCATTCTATGATTCTATGATTGTATGATGCTACAGGCCTTGGTAAAATGTCTCTTTCCATTTTTCTTACAAAGCTCCTTTATATGTTGAAAGGCCACAATTAAGTCTCTCAGAGCCTCCTTTTCTCCAGGCTGAACAAGCCCAACCATCACAAGAGAGATGCTCCAGCCATCTGATC
>NW_010252449.1:4541-6290 GCF_000690775.1 Eurypyga helias
CCCCCCCTCACCCTGCTGGCCACGCTTCTCTGGATACAGCCCAGGATGCAGCTTGCTGGGCTGCGAGCCCACACTGCCGGCTCACATCTAGGTGTCACCCACCTCTATGCCCTAGTCCTTCCCCTCAGGACTGCTCTCTTATCTATTCATCCCCCAGTCTGTACTGATACTGGGGACTGCCCTGACCCAGGTGCAGGAGGGAATTCCTAAACTTCATGAGGTTCACGTGGGCCCACTCCTCAAGCCTGTCCAGATTCCTCTGGATGGCATCCCTTCCTCAAGCAGATCAATGGCATGACTTGGCTCCTTGACACCATTTAACTCTACATAACAGAAGGCCTAAATTTCATCCCAGACAGAGGTCTGTGGCAGTTTTAGAGGACCAGAATCAAAAAAAGTCACATCTAGAAGGAAGCACAAACGTCAAAGGAGTCAGGTATATATTTTTTGACTATTCTTGAGAAGGCCTCTGAAATTCATGTGCCAAACAACCCCACAGGGAAATCACATTGCTGTGGGTCAATTTGTCTGTCTAGACTGTAGGCTTTTTAAGACAGGAATGCATCTAACCACATGTCTAGAGTTTGGCCAGCGTCACTCTGAGAGGTGGTGAAGCTCTAATCCCAGGACTCGTGCATGGGAAAACAGAATTCACACAGTCTCACCAAGCACTGGCTGCAGAGTGCCACCAGCACCAAAGATGGAGCTTTGTCAGCACATGAAACAAGAAGGTGCTAAATCAAGCACCATAAGGCCCTAATCTGGTTTTAAGTCTGTATGTCCTCCTTCAGAGTAAATTTCAAGAATACTTGAAATTTAAAAATTATTAAAGCTTATTTCAGTGGTTTAGAAAACACTAAGTAAGACAGTGTCATGGGAAAAGAAGCACCACATCTCCCTTCACCCCCTGCACTCCAGCACTGCAGATGAACACTTAAACACTCATCTGGAAAACTAACCCATTATTAAATATAGTTGATGTGATTAGTGAGAGCTAACATTTGACAGAACTTTTTGCTCAAATGCAATCTTAGGTTTGATCCAAATGTTGAAACTGGTTTTTCAAAGGTACAGCTAACATTTTTTCTAATTTGAAACAATAAAAATCTTTCACAAAATATCATAGAAACGATGTAACAGACATCTTTGAAACTACGTATCAGCTTAAGGTAGAAGAAAATCAGAAATTAAAGATTGTGTGAGTTTTGTTCTAACATAGAGTTTAGGGCCCATCTTTCAAAAACACGATGACGTGGAGTCCTAATTTTTTTTTTTTTTTCCTGGCTCAGGGAAGTTAAGTCAAAGCACAGTGTTTGCTAATGTCTTGCTCTCACAGTTACATGAAAACATGACATTTTTGTTTGTCACTGTGCAAACAGGCACAAGGTATGAATACGGTTTGTAGACACAGAGCCTTCAGCCTGCATTCAGTGTGATGACAAAGCCAATGGGCACTGCAGTTGTCTCAGAAGTAGGTTTGCAGTGACCTCTCTAGGACAGGCTCGACACAGGCTCCATTCATACTCCAGACTCACTTTTGAAAAGTCATCATCATGTTGGACACAGCTGCAGCTTCTCCAGTCTCATCACAGCGCAGATCTTCTGCCAACCCATCCCAGGATAAGAAACTCCTGACTTTCAGCCCATCATACCCCAAGCGCCTGACAACTTTACTATGGCAGGGTGGTAGTGACCTCCGGTGTTGGGTTTATGTGGTGGGGTTTTTTTGGTAGCAGGGGAGGGGCTGCA
>NW_010252450.1:0-349 GCF_000690775.1 Eurypyga helias
CCAGGACCCTATAGAGCCGGGGAGACCCTATAGACCCTTGTGGGGGGGTGTCCCAGTGCCCTATAGGGCGAGGGAGACCCTACAGCCCCCTTTTTGGGGCAGGCCGGGACCCTATAGCGCAGCAGAGACCCTATAGGTGCTTGTGGGGGGGTGTGGGTGGTGTCCCAGGCCCCTATAGATCAGTGGGGGGAGGTGTTGTGTCCTCTAAGTCCCTATAGGGCGACTCGGCTGTCTCCCACGGGGCAGGGAACGTATAGGGGAGCATTAAAGGGGGGTGGGTGCATTCTATAGGGGGTCACCTATAGATAAGCCAGCGGAGGGTAGTTCTATAGGGGGCAGGGGGCGCGGG
>NW_010252451.1:0-6223 GCF_000690775.1 Eurypyga helias
ATCCCTTCTCCGTACCTTGTAGCTTCTTCAGAGTTTCCTTCAGAGCACTGTTCCTCCAGGAGAAGTGACAGACTCTCTCTTCCGACTCCGGAGACACATCCGCTGGCAGCTGGAAAGTCACTTTCCCACACCTGGGAGAAGGGGAAAAATAAAGCAACCCACGTTTTTCGGCGCAGTTGTCGTCATTTCGGGAAATCTGATGCCACCGGGAATGAGATGGTATCGCTAGGATGTTGGGGTTTTTTTTAATCTCATCCCGTTGGAAACCCAACCCTCAAGGAAAGGCCAAATTTCCCAGTTGGATTAACCTTTATTTTAAATTTGAATTTTTACATAAACCCTGAGAAAGGTTCAGCTCAAGAGGACTGTGCTAGAGCCAAGACTTCGCGGGACAATTAGCCTTTGCCACGCGGAGGCCGTTTTGAGGCTAAATCGCCCTTAATCAGCACATCCCCAGAAGCGGCCAAGAGAGAATCCCTTGGGAAGAGCAGGGATGTGCACGTAGACTCCCAAAATACCCCTCCAGACTCTTGTTGTTTGCCGCCAACGGGTTTTCTCCTCCGTGGTCGCCACCCTCCGAAAAAACTCGTGGAACACGAGGCCACGTACCTGCTGATGGAGCTTTTCACATCCTGGGGGAAGGAGAAAGAGAAAAGGCACCTCAGTGTGAGCTTTTCTCCCTAAATCACGGCAACGCTGGCTTGTTCGGTTCGGGATGGACCTCTCGGGTCTCTGCTCCAACCCTCTGCCCAGGGATGTGTCCAGCCGAGGTCCGAAAAAACACAGGGATGCCTGATTCTAGAGGGACCCTGACCCAAGCTGGCACCATGGCTGCAAGAAAAGCATTTTTTCCCCCAAAATTAGCTTGCTGCAAGCTGTCACAGTTGCTTCACCTCCAAAACCCCATCTCTCTCTGCTCCATAACCCCATTAGACCCCTACAAATCCCCAGCAGGCACTAATAGGTATTAATGACCCCGATCAACCCCACCCGAGACCCCCACCCATCCCTTTACCTGGCTCAGGGGCTCTATTTAAGCTCAGTCCTGGGGGTATTTAGGAGGAGCATGGCCATGGATGCTGCGGATCCGCTCCATGGACCTACCCGGTGATGCCGAGTCCCGGGGCTCTGCTGCTCCACTCCCCATCCCATAGGGAACCACCATCCCACGAGGAACCACCAGCCCCTCGCCGTTCCCCACAACTATTGTATTCCTTCTTTTCTTCCCCCCCCCCATCATTCCAGGCTGCCCGTCTCCCGCTCCTCCTCACCTTGGTGGTTTCAGGGATACAGATGGAGTAGGAGCAAACTGGAACTAGGAACGCCCAACTCATTGCGGACTTTCCCTCCAGTTTTCCTTTGAAAAGCTGCAAATTCTCACCCGGATGAATCCACTCACCGATTTCTGACTCTTCTCTTCCCGCCCTTTGGTCGGGGTATCCAGCTGGGACACCTCCCCCGGGAGTTTGGCAGCATTTTTTGCCTGTCTCTTCTCAATCTCATTTTTCAGGTCTTCCAGCTGTGAGAGCAAGAAGAGCTCCTGGGATCTGCAGCAGGTGCCTAAAATCTGAGCAGGGGGTCTGCCGGGGCTCAGCTTCTACCCCCTCCCCTTTTAAGATCCAAACAGAGTGGTTGGGGTGG
This sequence comes from Eurypyga helias, assembly GCF_000690775.1. Taxonomy (NCBI): domain Eukaryota; kingdom Metazoa; phylum Chordata; class Aves; order Eurypygiformes; family Eurypygidae; genus Eurypyga; species Eurypyga helias. Next base: position 1,642 of record NW_010252451.1, read on the forward strand.
GAAAACACCATGTGGAATTTGTGGAAAGGTGTTTCCCACAGGAGGAGGTCGACTGGGAACACAAATGTCTCCTAACTGGTCTTGAATTCCTGGAGAAATGGGGAGGGTGGGGTGGGGGAAGGATCTAAAGAAATGACCCCAAAATTGGTGTATTCATGCCCAGGGACGGGGTTGCTGACACCTACCAGCTCCTCCAGTTTTCGGCACTCCAGGGTAGCCGTCCTTCCTCGGAGACCTTCCCTCTCTTCCTTCCGAAAACTCGATATCCACCTGAATTTCTTCTGAAGTGAACTAAAAAAACCTGTTGGTTTTATCTCTTTGATGGGGCTGGATTTTTCTCTTCCTCCTCTTTCCCGTTCCCAGGTAAAACTGCGGCACGGATGCGTCGAGCCTGCGAGTCAGCTCCTGGTCCCATGCCTCCCGGGCTGGAGGGGGTGACACTGATCTGCTGGGAGCATTGTGTTTCTCCCTTGTCAACCTTCCAGCTTTTTATCCTGGGAAGCTGTTGAGGGCTTCCGGCTGCTTTTGTCCCTCTGCTCTTAGGGCTGGGCAAAACCCATCGGACCTCCCAGGAAAGGGCTGGAGGCAAAATCCTGCCGGGAGGGTGATGAGGAGCTCTTGAAGTTTTGGTGGGACCATGGGAGGGGAAAGCATAGGAAAAGAGGGAGGGAAATGTGGAACCAGAACCTTGGAGGTGCTGGAAGCACGGCCGCAACCCAATGCACGTAAAGGGATGCGAGTTGGGGTCCTTGGGACCCCTGCCATGGACATCCACCCATCCCTACGTACCCTCCAAGTAACATCTCCGAGCTCACAGGGAAACGTTTCTAAGCAATTCATAACCCGCTGCTCCTGTGTTAAATTCCATGGATAAATATATTTGTTTTCCATGGCAGCAGCTGGGAATTTTAGAGGCAGGGTCCCTGTGACCCAGCTGAAGGGCTACCGACTCCCCCAGCCCCAATCCCTTGGCCAAGAGACGCAAGCCTCATATCCAGGAAGATATTCCCACTAGGAAAAGCCGGAGGGGAGTCTGGGAACGGCAGGACTGGAAGCAAAACACCCTACAACTGCTTCCCAGGGAAGCGTGGGGTGGGCAGGTCGGGAGACAATTGCTCCTGCCAGACACAGGAGGTGGGTGCCGAGGGAATGTCGGCATCTAAGGAGACATCTCCGCCATCGGAGAGCGGCTCCGTGCCGTCGGCAGAGCCTGGGGCGTGTCTCCTTTCATCTTCAGAATTAAGAGCCGACGGTTGGGCAAACGAGTCGCGCCCTGAAAGCGTCTGCGGAGCCTGGAAAACCAGCTGGGGCTGGGGACATCTGCATCGCGTATTTCCAGAGGGAAGGGATGCCCTGGAGGGGAGCTGGAGATGGGGGAGAGCTGGGTGGAGATGAGAGATGAGGAGAGAACCCGTGTCCAAGAAAAACATTGGAGGAGGGATCTCTCCCTCTGGAGTTTGACTGGGATCCGGCACCGCGTGTCTCATTCCGTGGGTGCCTTTAAGAGGAGCGTGGTGGGACCGTGGTGTTTGGGGGACCTCCAGCCACAACCACATCCCTCAAGATCAGCTTGAGAGAGCTTTTCCTGGGATTCACCCAGATTTTTGCCTTTGGTCCTTCTTGCACTGACAGCCTGTCTATTCCAGCCTTTCCTTTCCCATTTGAATCGGTGTCAGGACATGGAACCAACAGAGGTGACATAGGATCGTGCTCCTCCCCCTCGGAGATGAGGGAAAGGGGGTGGGAAGGGAGAAAGAGCAAAAATATGCAAGTCTGTTCACTCAAAATTCTTCCCCAGAAACCCCGATTTCCCCTTTTTTTAAACAAACCCTCACTCTCGAGCTCCGGGGGTGATTTGGGGTTGGCTCCGCAGATGTCTCCCCTACAGCGGGATCCCCCCCAACTGACGGGACCACCGGGCTGAGGAGCGTGGATGGAGAGATGTCACGACGTGACAAATGGCACCGAAATACCGGCCGTGGGTCCGCACGCGGGGTGGGGGCTCCGTCACGGGGCGCCCATTCATATCTTGTCTGTTATTCTGAGCCCAACGCCGCCCGCCCCCTCCCACTCTCGCTTCTGCTTCCTCTTCTCGGTTCCATAATCGATAACGTGTATTCATTTCGGTGCCGTTTCTTCCTCTTTTGGGTTCCCTCAGAAGCAAACCAGCAGTTTTTGAGGGAATCGATGTGGGTGAGTTGAGCGAAAACGCCAGAATTTGTATTCCACCGCCCACTCCAGCCGCGTTCACAGCCGAGGAATATCTAACCGGCACAACCCCCGCCACGATTCACCCCATCTTGTCCCTCCTGAATGGGGAGAAACAGGCTTTTTTGGGGAGTTAGCCAGGAAGTATGGTATAATGGTGTGGAAAATGGCATTCCAGTGGGGTTTGCTTCCCCTCGCTGCCTAAAAAGGGGGCTGGAGGGACTGGAGGTCCCCCAGGAGAAGGTGGAAAAACGCACGAGGTGTCCCCATCCCATGCAGATGACCCAAAAGCTAAGAAATGCAGGGAGAAATAGGGAAAAATTTCTCCCTAGAAATAGGGAGAAAGCAGAAAAAAAGTTATTTTATTTAAAATAAATGTCGGAAATGTAGACGGAGACCGGCTCCCCAAGCCAAACCAGTCTGTAGTGAAATCCACCTCCCTTGGCAGAACAGACCCTGGATCTGCCTGGCAACAGATGTCAGGAAGAAAACACTTTGGAAAGAGACAAAACCAGGAGGATTTGGCCCCTTAAAGGCAAAAATAAACCTAAAAAACCCACACGCTTGCAAGCCCCGAGGGCTCTCTCTTGATCGACCCCTCGACGTTCCCATCCGACTCCAACACCTCGACCCGGCTGATCCCATCTCCCCGTCTTTGACCCCGTCCCCCCCCCGGCCTTGCTGTAGAGGTGCCATCCCAAAATTCCCAGTGGAGACGGACACGGGAGAGGAGCAGCAAATTCCCTCGGCGAGACGCTCCGAGCGACCGCAGCCAACGTCTGGTGGGACATCCCTTTCGCTTGACGGACAGCTCAAGGGCAGATTCGGAGGGGAGCCCCGAATCCCACCCAGTCCAGGGGGGATATCAGCTGCCCGGTCCCCAACTGGCCCTCCGAGGGTGGGTTTTGGGTGATTTCTCGCAAACGAGCCCCTATCCCCATCTTGAACCAAGGGAAGACCCTCTCCCCGTTGAAGGAGGTTCTGGTGTAATCCAGGACGGGAGCGTCGTCGTCTGCGCTGAAAAATGCCACCCGCCCCCCGTCGTAGTCCAAGGAGACCCGGACCCTCCTGGGAAGCGGGTTCAGGCGCAGGTTGGCACGGGGGGATGTGAGGGAGTGATAAGCTTCCAGCGCCCAGACCCCTTCCTTGGGGATGAGGCTCATGGGTCCTTTCCTCTTGACCGATGCTCGGGCCACCCCCAGGGCCCAGACACCCCCTTGGCCCACCTCCACCTCCCAGAAATGCCTCCCCGAGGCGAAGCCCTCGCAGCCCAGCACGCAGGGTTCGAAGTCAAATCTCTCCGGGTGATCCGGGAGGTCTTGCGGCGTCAGCTGGCCCCTGGCTTGTTTTCGGTCCTCGGAGAGGTGCAGGTTGGGATGAGCCGTGGATGGGTCCAGGGTCACATGGGCTGCGGGATGAGGGACAACCGGTGGATCGGGGGTAATTTTTGGCCCCGGGAGAGGCCGGAGATATTTATTTTCCACTCAACATCCGGGATTAGACCCGCTCTCCTGCTTCTCCCAGCTCCGGATGCTTTATGGGGTGGGGATATGGGCAGGTTTGGGGCTGACCCTAACCTTGGGGACCCCCAGCAAGGATGCTCCAGGGTGGAAGGAGAAGGGGGAGAGGACACGGAGAGGGGATGGTGGAAAATTCACAGGGAAGCACAAATGCTCTTCTTGGATGTTCCTTTTTTTTAGGTCCCGGAGGGGTACTTGATTTCTTAGGACCCTATCCCAGACCCTGGAATACAACAGGATGCTGTCGCCCCTCCCTCCCTCTCCCTGGGGATACCGCAATGTTTTTTCCCCACGGGAATCGCTCCCACCAGCCAAAACTCCGACCCCCCCAGTGTCTCCCACCCGCAACCATTGACTTACTTGGCTCTTGCAATGTAAACATCAGGCTGTCTAAAGAGGAGAGAGATTTCACGGAATCAGGGTTATGTGCCTTGTTTTTCCCTCCTCCCCACTTCCCAACTACTTTTTAGCCCCGGGGAAAAAAACAACCTGTCAGTGTCCTTCTCCGGTTAAAAATTCCAGCTGCATTTATTTACATTTTTAGGTGGGTTTTGCAGTAGCAGCCAGCACGCAAGAACCCATTTTCTCCCCAAAATTTCAGGCGCGTGAGGACTTCTCCTACCCCCACTCCGTACCTTGACATCTCCTCAAAGTGCCTCGCACCAGCGCGTTCCTCCGGACAAATTCCTCAAGTCTCCTTTCCAGATCGGAGGAAATTTCCGCCGGAGGGTTGAACCTCATCATCTCGCAGCTGCGGAGAGGGCCAAAAACGGAGGCGCATCTGGTGTATTTGATCATTTTTTTGTTCACGTTGAGTAACCCGGGGGGAGCTACGGGGTGGGCCGAGGGGGCTT
>NW_010252452.1:0-372 GCF_000690775.1 Eurypyga helias
CCCCCGTGTCCCTTGCCCTGGGTTGGGCTGTCCCCGTGTCCTCCCTCAGCGCGTCCAGGGGTCCCCGTGTCCCCCCAGCACGGATCAGGATGTCCCCGTGTTCTCCGTCAGGGTGTCCCCGTGTTCCCGCCCTGCCCGTGAGGAGCAGCTCTGGGGAGCAGCTTTGAGGACCAGTTTTGGGGACCAGTTTTGGGGAGCATTTTTATGGAGCAGCTCTGGGGAGCAGCTCTGGGGAGCAGCTTTGAGGACCAGTTTTGGGGACCAGTTTTGGGGAGCATTTTTATGGAGCAGCTCTGGGGAGCAGCTCTGGGGAGCAGCTTTGAGGAGCAGCTTTGGGGAGCAGCTTTGGGGAGCAGCTTTGGTGAGCAGCTT
>NW_010252452.1:537-6884 GCF_000690775.1 Eurypyga helias
TTTGGGGAGCAGCCTTGGGGAGCAGTTTTGGGGAGCAGACCCCACACCCGTCGAGGCTGTGCTCTGACATGTTTCTGTCCCTCCAGGCATGCTGCCCCTCTGCCGCCGGCCACCGACTTGGGGCAGAGGCAGCCTGCGGCTGCCCAGCCTCCCGCTGGCTCCGTGCCGTGCCTTCAGCAACAACAAGATCCTGGTGGAGCTGGACGAGAGCTCAGGTACGGCGGGTGGCACCTCTGCGGCGTCTCCCCAAACCACAGGGCGTCGTGGGGCAGGGGCAGGGCCCTTCAGCGCCTGGCCCACAGCGCGTGTGGCCCTGGGCATGGAAAGACACCAGAGTGTTCCAGGTTCAGCTGCTCAGGACGCTCAGGGGGAAGCGTTTGGGGATGGGACTCTCACGGGTCATGGGCACTTCAGGTGGGTGGGTGCCGCTCGGGTGCCACAGGTTGTCACCCTGGGCATCCTCGTGCCCCGTCCCGTCTGCGGGGTCCCTGCTTTGGGGACCTGGTAGAGTGGCAGGCGCTCTTTCAGGGCAGCTGTTGGGCATGTGTCCTGTCTGGGAATAGCTCTCATGGGGCCACGTCCGCTCTTCGACAAAAAGGTGCTGCTTGAGATTTCCCAGGGCCTGCCTTGGGCTGCTGGGCCCCTGGGTGCATCCTCATGCTGTCCCCAGCACTTGTTGAGGACCTTTTGGGGTAGTGTAGTGCCACTTGGGAGGGGACAAGGGCTCAGAGCCCTTCTCGCGATGCTGGTCAGGGTGGCCGTGCCGCTGGCAGGCTCAGAAAGGTGTGTGAGGCTGGAGGCTCGACCTGATCCAGTGAGCGCAGAGAGAAGGGAACTGCCAGGCAGCGTGGTCCCGAGGGTGGCCGGTCTTTGGGATACATGGCGTGGCACTGCACAAATGCTGGTTGATGCTCCAGGTCACACTGACTGAGCAAGCCCCGGCTTTTGGGGTCTTTTCGAAGAGCACGGGCTGGAAAGACACGATCTGGGGTGAGCAGGGAAGCAGGGAGGCGGGTGAAGCTGCCTTGGGGAGAGTGCTGCTGTGATGCGGGGTTCTGATGTCTCTGTGTTTACCGTGGCACAGGTGTCGCCACAATGAAGTTCAAGAGCCCCCCTGTCAACAGCCTCAGCCTGGACTTCCTCACCGAGTTCTGCATAAGCCTGGAGAAGCTGGAGAATGACCGGGCCTGCCGGGGCGTGATCTTCACATCAGTACGTGTCGTCCAGGGGCCGGGGAGTGAGCTGTGGGGCGATTTGGCAGGCAGGGGTGCTGTTCCCTTCCTCCTGTTTGGTCTCTTGGCTCCCTGATCACTGGCACAGGAGGGCTGGGAGGCAGCTTTGATCAGCTGTGGAAGGAGGGAGCGGGTTCTTGGGAGGGCTGTGCTCTTCCTTCTGTGCCCTTTTCTAGTGGAAAAATAACAACTGAATATTGTCATTTGTCATGAAAATCGAAGCTGCTTATCTGCAAACCTGACACATCCCTCGAGATCTTTTGAACTGCCCAGAGGGAGCTGCTAGGAGATGCCAGGGTTTGTTTTCAAACGTGGTGTGGGTACGAGGTGGTGCCTGGGAATGGCACAGGACAGGTGCTGTGCTGTGTGGCTGATGCACCTGCCCAGGGACCCTGATAATGAGAAATGGTGCTGCAAGCAATGAGTCTCAGCCCTGCAGGTCGAGGTGACGGGATGATACAGGCCGTGGAAGCACTGGGAAGATTGTGTTAGAACCCCAAAAGACCCTGGTTGGTGTCATATTTAATAAACACTTTCCCTTTCCTCAGGCTGCCAGGCTGAGTGCGTTAAAGGGCTAGAGGGTCATCCCTGAGCAGTGACTCTCAGTGATGTCTGTGTTTTCCCGATTCCAGGCCGTCCCCAAAATCTTCTCGTCTGGCCTGGACATCACCGAGATGTGTGGGAAGAGCACGGAGCACTATGCCGAGTTCTGGAGAGCAGTGCAGGAGATGTGGCTGCGGCTGTACGGCTCCAACATGGTGACAGTCGCTGCAGTCAACGTACGTCCTTTGGATCCTTTGGTTCCTTGTTGCCCCACGCAGTCTGTCACCTGATGCGGCTTGTTTGCAGCGTGTGGGCAGGGACAACCCAAAAAACAGGCTTGTCAGTGGTGACACAAATAACAGGGATGCGTTGGGGTATCTGGGCAAAGTGTGTGTCTGTCGGTTAAAAGTATGGAAGTGTGGGATGTTCCCGGCTCCAGGTAAGCTCGCTGCTGGCGCAGTGCAGCATTGTGGCTGCGGCGGGGAGCTCGCACGGCACTCGTGTCCTGCGCGTGGGGCTGAGGTGCCTGTTGTGCAACAAACACCATACCCTGACTCAGGAACTCGGCTGGGAGGATGTCCTCCAGGCTGGAGGACCAGGAGGAGGGCTGTAGCCAGTGTAAAGCTGAGAGTGCCGGAGTAGCTGAGCAGTTGGCATAGGAGGAGTCCAAAGGATGCCGGTCACCCGCCCACCGGCTGCTTGCTCACTGAGGCTCGTGGGAGGTGCCCAGGGTCACTTGCTGGGCCATTGCACTGCTTTGGCAGAGGGACGAGTGGGGAGGGAGCCATGCAGTGACGCAAGTGCTTGTCCTCAGCCCTGTGAGCACCGATGCTTCACACCCCAGGCAGCGTGGTTTGTCATAAGCCCCTTTTCCACCAGGTTTTCTCCTCCCACTGTGGTTCTTGGCTAGCAGGGAAGTGCTGTCTGAACCACGGTGTCCCTAGAGGTGCTGTTACCTGCTCAGTGTCTTGTTTTCATTTTTCAGTGCAGTGCTGCTTTGGCAGCTCATGGTTCTTTGTCCTTGAAGGCAGCTGTGTCTCTGAGCAGCTTCCTCCAGGCACCCTGTGCAGGGCTAAGCAAGCACCAGGTCATGGCAAAGATGGTCTCAAGTGGAAGTTTTATAGACAGAAGGTGTTACGCAGCCCCTGGACAGAACCATTTCTGTGGCATTTAGGGTTGCAAGCTGAAGCAATAAAGCTTTGCTGCAGGTTTTGCGACCTGAGTAACGGGGATCAATTGACTAGATTTCCAGGCTGGAAAATGCAAGAAACAAAGAGCATTGAAAAATGAAACTATAAACCCTGGTAAACATACCAGAAATCTTCTTTAGGGCTGTTTCATAGAATCATAGAATTTTTTAGGTTGGAAAAGACCATTAAGACCATCAAGTCCAACCGTTAACCCAACACTGCTAATGCCACCACTAACCATGACCCTAAGAGCCTCGTCCACAGTCTCTTAAACCCCCCCAGGGATGGTGACTCCACCACCTCCCTGGGCAGCCCCTTCCAATGCCTGTCAGCCCTTTCTGGGAAGAATTTTTTCCTGATATCCAATCTAAACCTCCCGTGGTGTAACTTGAGGCCAATCCTCTTGTCCTGTCACTTGGGAGAAGAGAGCAAATCCCCCCCTTCTGCACCCTCCCTTCAGACAGTTGTAGAGAGTGGTCAGGTCTCCCCTGAGCCTCCTTTTCTCCAGGCTGAACACCCCCAGCTCCCTCAGCCGCTCCTCACAGGACTTGTGCTCCAGACCCTTCCCCAGCTCCGTTCCCTTCTCGGGACATGCTCCTGCCTCTCAGTGTCATGCAGTAAGGGACTCAAAACTGACCCCAGGATTCGAGGTGTGGCCTCACCACAGTGCCCAGTACAGGGGGACTGTCACCCTGTGTCTTTCCTGCTCTGGAGGGAACAGTGAGGCTGGGGCTACAGGGACATTTGTGACCATCATGTGGGCTCTCTCCTTCCTTCTCTTTGCCAGGGGTCCAGCCCGGCGGGAGGCTGTCTTGTCGCCTTGTCATGTGACTACAGGATCATGGTGGAGAACCCCAAATTCAGCATCGGCCTGAACGAAGCCCAGCTGGGCATTGTGGCTCCCTTCTGGTAGGCCAGTGCCTCCCACTTCTAGTCTCACGTGTAGGTCTCTGAAAACAATTCATCTTCAAGGCATTTATTCATCGTTTAGCTGGCTGCTGAGATGTAGTTTTATGTGTCAGTGGTCAGGTAGTTGTAGCTGCAGGACACGGTACCTCACTCCTCTGTCCTGTCCAGCAGGTACCTGTGCAGCTCTCAGGCTGCAGAATGTCTTCCCATCCTTCTCCTGTGAGGACCTCGGTTCTGACTCAGCAGTGAGCTCTGAAACTGGTGCTGGGAGATATCCCTGGTCAGGCTTAGTCTGGGAATAAGATTTTCTGTGGGTACAGGCTGTGTACCTGCAAAGTCTCTTAGCTGTGGAGATCTCTGGAAGCTTAGGGGCAGGAATATAGCAAGGCATGGATCCTTGGTTGCCCTAAGAACATGTAAATGTACTGTTGGAAAGGAGTTTTCCCATCACAGCAAGTGGACATGGCCAGGACCTGTGCCCTGAGGGGTAAATAGGGCAGCTCTCATGGAGAGGAGAGTGAACTCTGTTGGGGTGGTACCAAAAATGGCTCTGCTCACCTGACTGCGCAGCGTGGCTGAGCCCGTGGCTGCTGTTTAGAGCCCAGGGAGTGAGAGAGAGCATGCTATTAGCTTCGATGTCTGGGTGTCTCTTTCCTTCCATCTCTCCTAGGTTTAAGGACACATTTGTGAACGTTGTGGGACACCGAGTTGCTGAACGCTGCCTCCAGCTGGGCTCCCTGCTCCCTGCTCCTGAGGCCCTCAAGGTTGGCCTTGTAGACGAGCTGGTGCCGGAGGAGAAGCTCCAGGAGAAGGCTGTGGCTGTTATGGCACAGTGGCTGGCCCTGCCTGGTAAGGGTGGCACCTCCGGAGAGGAAGAGGGGATCTGATCTGGGTGGGAAGGACAAGCACCAGCAGTGGTACATGGGAGCTACGTAATGGTTTCCATTTAAAGGGAAGGTGTGGATGGCTGGGAGGTGGGAAAGCTCGTCACAGCGGTCCAGGCAGCCTTGGGAAGACACCGTGTTGGGTGTGCAGGGCACACGGCTCCAGCTCGGCTCGCCCTGACAGCGCTGATGAGTCAATCCGGAGGTGCCCGAGCTCGAGATACAATCTCTGTGTCTGTCAGTGGAGGTCTTAGCCCAGGGAAGCTGCCCTGGAATTGAGGGAACAGGCAGAGTGAGGGTGCCCAGGAGGCTGCCAGTCCACTTTTGTGGTCTGGATCAACTCTTGGCACTCTGCTGAGCTGGGTGTGAGGGCAGACAGCAAACGCAGCCATCGTGTGCGTGTTTGGGCTGCTCTGTGACTGGGAACGCATGGTTCCTGGGAGAGGGCATCCCCGTATCCGTACTGAACTGGCCCAGAGCCTGCCGTTGGGATGAGCACGAGGGGACAGTGCTGCTGGCTTTTTGTGCGGCGTGTTCGGCATGAGCAGTCTGTCTTGTCAGAGGGCTTGGCTGAGGGAGCCTAGAGCCAGAGCAGTTTCAGATAGGGGAGAATTTTGTGCTCTTCCTGCTGTCCTGAGACCGGTGGTGGATACTGGGTTTGGGGCTGGGCACTGGAGGGTGCAAAGAGAAGGAGATACACAACTTCTTATCATCTGTCCCAGGAGATCAGTCGTTTCCCCACTGGGTGGTACAGATCATAATTTATTGTATGAGAATTCATCCAGTTCAGCTTCCAACCGGTGGGTTTTTCCAACACCTTTCCCTGCTGGTTCAAAGAGCCCTTCGGTACCTCCTCTTCGGAGCGCCCTGCGCGTGGTGGCAGCGGCCGAGAGCTGGCGGGGGGCGAGGACCGCGCGCGTTCCCCATCCTCGCTCTCCTCTCCGCAGACCATGCCCGTCAGCTCACCAAGTCCATGATGAGGAAGGTGGTGTTGGACCGCCTGGTAGCTCACCGGGAGGAAGACATTCAGAACTTCATCAGCTTCATCTCAAAAGAGTCCATCCAGAAGTCCCTGCGCATGTACATGGAGATGCTGAAGAAGAAGAAGAGCTGAGGAGTCAGCCGGCCCCAGGAGCTGTCGCGAGGCTCCCGAACGCTGCGGTGGCTGCGGATTTTCACAGCGAAGCCACCCGCAGTGTCAGCAGCTGGTGACATGCTGCCTGCTCCCGTGGTTGCCCCATCCACCCCTTCCCCTTAGTCCCCGTAGAGTGCCTGTCACCACCGCTGCCTTTCCCGAGAGCGGGGAGAGCTGCCCGCTCGGCTCCCCTGAGGATCGGACGGGGAGAGAGGGTCTTGATGCCGCTGTGGCAAAAAAACTATCCTCCCTCCTGTCCAACGGCTAATTGCGAAATGAGATTGTCAGTAAAGTCTTTGATGAGGTAGGAGATGGATGCTTCACTCCCCAGCCTGTCTGCGGTCGCCACTTCCAGTGGCAAGGCTGGTGGTCTCTCCCGGGCTCTGGTTCCTGGAGAGCTGGGGGGCTCAGCCCTGAGTCACATGGGCTGGGGCGGCCTTGGCGCGGCTGGCGG
>NW_010252452.1:6984-7289 GCF_000690775.1 Eurypyga helias
CTCCCGACCCAGAGCGGCCCGTCAGGGGGGCTGGGGGATGGGGCGTGCGGTGGGAGCTGGAGCTGGATCGTGGTCTGCGGCCGCGGGAGTTCAAGCCGTCAGCTTCACTTCCACCGGGTAGTGGTCGCTGACTGCCAGGGCCTGGAGGAGAGCGAGAAGTGGGGAGGTGTGATGCCGCGCTCCGACGAGCCCCTCGTCCCGCACGGTGCTGATGGGGCTGTGATCACCCTGCCAGAGCCTTCTGCCTGCTGGAGGGGGGTGCAATGCCCCCAACCCCGAGACACTCGACACACAAGGCTCCGGTT